>NC_034179.2:8551612-8851612 GCF_002021735.2 Oncorhynchus kisutch | reverse complement strand
GTTGGACATAATGACGTATGCTTAGTAGTGGGGACAGTCAGGAAAGTCTTATTTTGGGGTCAGTGACGAGGCTGAAGTAAAAGGCGCTCTGAGAAATGGGTGTGTTTTGTGTGGCTTTGCACTTCAGCAAAACACGCACACTGTCATCGTGCCCGGCAGTCTGGTGCTTGTTAACACGCAGTGAGACAATCGAAGTCAGTAGTAATGCATGGTTGTTGAGGAGGCTTCTCTGTAGCCACTGGCCAAACTCAAGGTAGGCCAAACAGATTCCTAGATTTTTATCACAGTTGTATATTTCTAAGACTGTATTCAGCCGAATTCTGATGTTTTTCTACTATTTGGTCTTTTAACCAATCAGATCTTTTGTCTATAATTGGGCTGCCTATGTAAACACAGCCTAAGTCTCCACCTAGAACTGCAATACTCAAAGTAGCTATACTATACTGCCTGTTCGGTACACATATTGAAAGCAGTGAGCTGGTGTTGCTATGGTGATTGTTTATTGTGATCCAGACCTGGTTCCTGTTTGGAAACAGTCCATGCCATTGTACCCCATCCTAGATCCCCAGCGTTGGTTAGTCGTGTGTGTGTGTTGGAATGTGGTTGAGCAGTAGTCTGGTGGCTGATTCTACAGTAGTATGGGGTTTGGAAAGAAGGGTGTGTCGTGTTGGCAGTAAATATGATTCATCTTGGCTACGGAGTAAAAAGAAGAAAAAAAATACTAATTTGACATTTCGAGGCACACTGTAGGACTGCCAGGGACCACGTGGTACCATATTATCATGATACTTCGGTGCTGATACAATGTGTGTTATGACTCTATATATTGTAATTCGATGTTCCAAACATTGCTCACCATATGTCTGCTGCAGAGGGACAAGATGGAGACATGAGAACTAGTTTTGATCAGTCATGGAAATAACTAGCGCAGACATTTTTTCTGCTCCCTATTTAAAAACAAGATGGAGAATAAGCTATGAAGGAAAAATACTGGTATTTCGGTTCAGATGCAGCCAACTAGCGCAAAAATTATATTGCGATATTGTCAAAACGACCGCCCCCTGCCCCCCCCCTTCAAGAGGCTGAAGAAATTTGGCTTGACCCATAAGACTCTCACAAACTTCTGCAGATGCACCAATGAGAGCATTCTGCACCGCCTGCAACCTCACACTGCCTGCCCTCCAGGAGATCTACAGCACCCGGTGTCACAAGAAGGCCAAGGACCTCAGCCACCTGAGCCATGGCCTGTTCACCCTGCTACCATCTAGAAGGCAGAGACAGTACAGGTGCATCAAATCTGGGAACGAGAGACTGAAAGAAGCTGTTTATCTCCAGGCTGTTAGTCATCATTAGCCGGCCTTGGTACCCTTCCCAGAACCTTAGACACGGTCCCTTTAGAGACTGCTGCCCTATATACATAGTCATTGAACACTGGTCACTTGAATAATGTTTACATACTGTTTTACCCACTTCATATGTACATTGTAGACTGTTTTTTCCATACATTATCTATACTGAAGAACAAACTTCAATGATTTTACTGAGTTACAATTCATAAAAGGAAATTAGTCCATTTAAATACCTTTTTTTATTAGGCCCTAATTTATAGATTAGTATACCTAATTTACTAGCTAGTTAGCTAGAAAGCTAAATGGTTAACTTACGCCAGATTGGACGGAGTCTGGACAAAGTGAGGGAAATTGTCTCGGAGAAACTGAAGATATACCACAGGAAGATATGAGTTGGAGTGTGCCCATAGGACTGGAAAACCCACCACTGGCTCAGGTGACAGGCCCAGGCCGATAGTCGCCAAGTTCCTGAGGTTCAAGGACAAGGTAGCGGTTCTGGAAAGAGCTGGAAGGAATGAGAGAGCCAAGCCTATGGGTAACGTAGCTTCAACGCTGCAGCGCGCACACACACACACACACACACACACACACACACACACTAAATGATTAATGGCCTAAATGTATATTTTGCTTTGTTTGCTCTTTTCCATATTATGTCTATCTTGGAGAAGCTACCCAAGAAAGGGCTGAAAATAGCCCATATTAATATGTAACCTTAGAAATAAGGTTCATGCAGCGTAGCCTAGTGGTTAGAGCGTTGGACTAGTAACCGGAAGGTTGCAAGTTCAAACCCCTGAGCTGACATGGTACAAATCTGTTGTTCTGCCCCTGAACAGGCAGTTAACCCACTGTTCCTAGGCCGTCATTGGAAATAAGAATTTGTTCTTAACTGACTTGCCTAGTTAAATAAAGGTTAAAAAAATAAATAACTTGCTAACATCTGATAGCATACATATATTAGTCGTTTCTGAGACTCTCTTAGATAATTAACTTGATACAGCAGTAGTAACAGGAATGCTTATGGGGGAGGTGTTGCTATATATATTCAGAGCCATATCCCAGTAACGCTTAGAGAAAATCTCATGTGAAGTGTTGTGGTTGCAGGTTCACCTGCCTCATCTAAAGCCTATTATTTTGGGGTGTTGCTATATGCCACCAAGTGCCAACAGTCAGTATCTAATGTGTGTGAAATGCCCGATGGTGTAAACACGAGGTGTACTTTCTTTTGGACCTGAATATTGGCTGTCTTTCATCAAGCTGTCTGCTCAAGAGGAATCTTCACTAACCAGTGCCTGTAATCTGGTTCAGGTTATTAATCAACCTACCAGGGTGTTTACAAACACGACAGGAACAAGATCGTCCACATGCATTGATCACATTTTTACTAATACTGTAAGAACTCTCTTCTAAAGCTGTATAGACACACATTGGATGTAATGATGACAATATAGTGACTAGATCTAGGACAACCAAGGTTCCTAAAGCTGGGCCTAAAATAGTCACAGCAAAAACCTTTCTATGATCTAAGACTATGTGAATGATGTAAAAAAAAATGTGTTGGTCTGATGTGATTTTAATAAGGAACATCCAGACACTACACCTTTTTATTGAATTTATGAAATGGCTTCTTCCAATTATTGATAAACATGCAACTGTTAAACTAACTTTTTAAACTGGCTCCATGGATTGATGAGGAATGGAAAAATGGTATGGTTGAAAGATGTTGGAGGGGAGGGGGGTCAAAAGGACTGGCTAAGTCTGGCTCACTTACTGGAAATTGTGACTAAACTTAACAAAAATAAGAAACTTATGTCATTTTTATTTTTTTTAACCTTTATTTAACCAGGCAAGTCAGTTAAGAACAAATTCTTATTTTCAATGACGGCCTAGGAACAGTGGGTTAACTGCCTGTTCAGGGGCAGAACGACAGATTTGTACCTTGCCAGCTCGGGGATTTGAACTTGCAACGTTCCAGTTACTAGTCCAACGCTCTAACCACTAGGCTACCCTGCCGCCCCATGGTCAAATTGTTGCAAAGGAACCACAACTAAAGGACGCCAATAAGTAGAGACTTGCTGGGGCCAAGAAACACGAGCAATGGACATTAGACCGGTGGAAATCTGAGCTTTGTCTTTGTGAGACGCAGAGTAGGTGAACGGATGATCTCCACATGTGTGGTTCCCACCGTGAAGCATGGAGGTGGTGGTGTGATGGTGCTTTGCTCGTGACACTGATTTATTTAGAATTCAAGGCACACGCTACCACAGCGTTCTGCAGCGACATCCCATCTGGTTTGCGCTTAGTCCCACTATCATTTGTTTTTCAAAGGGACAATCACCCAGCACACCTCCAGGCTGTGTAAGGGCTATTTGACCAAGAATGAGAGTGATGAGTGCTGCATCAGATGACCTGGCCTCCACAATCGCCCAACCTCAACCCAATTGAGATGAATCTGGTAGTGAATGGTGTGGCTGTTGAACAAGTTGAGGAAACTAAATTGCTTGTTGTAACTTTGGCTTGTAAACTGTCATGGTTAGAACATATAGATTCAGTGGTTGTAAAGATAGGGAAAGGTCAGTCCGTAGTAGATGTTCTGCTTTTTTGACACACTACACAAAACAAATCCTGCCGTCTCTAGTTTTATCTTGATTATTGTCCAGTCATGTGGTCAAGTGCTGCTAGAAAATACGGTTAAGCTTTAGCTGGCCCATTGTAATCAGAGAGCTGATTATAAATACTATACTACTATAAATACTATGCATGCCAGTCTCTCTTGGCTAAGAATTGAGTAGCGACTGTCTGCATCACTTCTTCTTTTTATAAGAAAGTGTTGATAAAGCACAGCTCTGAAACGCACACTTACCACACCAGATATGCCACCAAGGGTCTCTTCACAGTCCCCAAATCCAGAACAAATTCAAGAAGGCATTCAGTATTATATAGAGCCCTTATTGCATGCAACTCTGTTCCATCTCATATTGCTCAAATTAACAGCAAACCTCTTTTTTTTTTTTTTTACGGATACATTGACACCACATGACACACGGCCTCTCCCTTATTTAGATAGTTTGTGTGTATGTATTGATATTAGAGGTCGGGCGATTATGGTTTTTAAACTATTTTTACATTTATTTTAATATATATTTGTAATAATGACAATTACAACAATACTGAATGAAAGAGTGCGCGATATGTGCCATGTAAGAAAGCTAACGTTTAAGTTCCTTGCTCAGAACATGAGAACATATGAAATGCTGGTGGTTCCTTTTAACATGAGTCTTCAATATTCCCAGGTAAGAAGTTTTAGGTTGTAGTTATTATACTATTTAGATTCAATTCAAGGGCTTTATTGGCATGGGAAACATGTGTTAACATTGCCAAAGCAAGTGAGAAATAATAGATAAGTGAGGTAGATAGTAGATAATTTCTCTCTATACCATTTGTATTTCATATATACCTTTTGACTATTGGATGTTCTAATAGGTGTTCTAATCGCCAGCCTAATCTCGGGAGTTGATAGGCTTGAAGTCATAAACAGCACAATGCTTGAAGCATTGTGAAGAGCTGCTGGCAAATGCATTAAAGTGCTGTTTGAATTAATGCTTACGAGCCTGCTGCTGCCGACCACTGCTCAGTCAGACTACTCTATCAAATCATAGACTTAATTATAATATAATAAAACACAGAAATACGAGCCTTAGGTTAATATTAGTATGGTCAAATCCGGAAACTTATCATTTCGAAAACAAAACGTTTTATTCTTTCAGTGAAATACGGAACCCTTTCGTATTTATATTATTAATTATATTTATATTTATATATATATATATATATATATATATATACTGCTCAAAAAAATAAAGGGAACACTAAAATAACACATCCTAGATCTGAATGAATGAAATATTCTTATTAAATACTTTTTTCTTTACATAGTTGAATGTGTTGACAACAAAATCACACATTATCAATGGAAATCAAATTCATCAACCCATTGGAGGTCTGGATTTGGAGTCACACTCAAAATTAAAGTGGAAAACCACACTACAGGCTGATCCAACTCAAAATGAGGCTCAGTAGTGTGTGGCCTCCACGTGCCTGTATGACGTCCCTACAACGCCTGGGCATGCTCCTGATGAGGTGGCGGATGGTCTCCTGAGGGATCTCCTCCCAGACCTGGACTAAAGCATCCGCCAACGCCTGGACAGTCTGTGGTGCAACGTGACGTTGGTGGATGGAGCGAGACATGATGTCCCAGCTGTGCTCAATTGGATTCAGGTCTGGGGAACGGGCGGGCCAGTCCATAGCATCAATGCCTTCCTCTTGCAGGAACTGCTGACACACTCCAGCCACATGAGGTCTAGCATTGTCTTGCATTAGGAGGAACCTGCTCCTCCTTGCACAAAGGCGGAGGTAGCGGTCCTGCTGCTGGGTTGTTGCCCTCCTACGGCCTCCTCCACGTCTCCTGATGTACTGGCCTGTCTCCTGGTAGCGCCTCCATGCTCTGGACACTACGCTGACAGACACAGCAAACCCTGCCACAGCTCGCATTGATGTCCCATCCTGGATGAGCTGCACTACCTGAGCCACTTGTGTGGGTTGTAGACTCCGTCTCATGCTACCACTAGAGTGAAAGCACCGCCGGCATTCAAGTGACCAAAACATCATCCAGGAAGCATAGGAACTGAGAAGTGGTCTGTGGTCACCACCTGCAGAACCACTCCTTTATTGGGGGTGTCTTGCTAATTGCCTATAATTTCATTTGCACAACAGCATGTGAAATTTATTGTCAATCAGTGTTGCTTCCTAAGTGGACAGTTTGATTTCACAGAAGTGTGATTGACTTGGAGTTACATTGTGTTTAAGTGTTCCCTTTATTTTTTTGAGCAGTGTATTTATATTCCGGACTCGCATTGCTCTTTTTTATACTGCTCATTCTGTCTTAATTATTTTATAAACTTGTGGATGTGTGTGTTGCTAGATATTGCTGCTCTGTTGTAGCTAGAAACTTAAGCATTTCGCTGCACCTGCGTCCACAAATCTCTGTATGCCATATACAGTGGGGCAAAAAAGTATTTAGTCAGCCACCAATTGTGCAAGTTCTCCCACTTAAAAAGATGAGGGAGGCCTGTAATTTTCATCATAGGTACACTTCAACTATGACAAAATGAGAAAAAAAATCCAGAAAATCACATTGTAGGATTTTTAATGAATTTATTTGCATATTATGGGGGGAAATAAGTATTTGGTCAAAAACAAACGTTTATCTCAATACTTTGTTATATACATACCCTTTGTTGGCAATGACAGAGGTCAAACGTTTTCTGTAAGTCTTCACAAGGTTTTCACACACTGTTGCTGGTATTTTGGTGTGTGATGTTCTTTGGATGCAACTCAGCATTTTTTGTCCTCCAAACACGACGAGTTGAGTTTCTACCATCTGACCATATGACATTCTCCCAATCTTCTTCTGGGTCATCCAAATGCTCTCTAGCAAACTTCAGACGGGCCTGGACATGTACTGGCTTAAGCAGGGGGACACTTCTGGCACTGCAGGATTTGAGTCCCTGGTGGCGTAGTGTGTTACTGATGGTAGGCTTTGTTACTTTGGTCCCAGCTCTCTGCAGGTCATTCACTAGGTCCCCCCGTGTGGTTCTGGGATTTTTGCTCACCGTTCTTGTGATCATTTTGACCCCACAGGGTGAGATCTTGCGTGGAGGCCCAGATCAAGGGAGATTATCAGTGTTCTTGTATGTCTTCCATTTCCTAATAATTGCTCCCACAGTTGATTTCTTCAAACCAAGCTGATTACCAATTGCAGATTCAGTCTTCCCAGCCTGGTGAAGGTCTACAATTTTGTTTCTGGTGTCCTTTGACAGCTCTTTGGTCTTGGCCATAGTGCAGTTTGGAGTGTGACTGTTTGAGGTTGTGGACAGGTGTCTTTTTATACTGATAACAAGTTCAAACAGGTGCCATTAATACAGGTAATGAGTGGAGGACAGAAGAGCCTTTTAAAGAAGTTGTTACAGGTCTGTGAGAGCCAGAAATCTTGCTTGTTTGTAGGTGACCAAATAATTATTTTCCACCATAATTTGCAAATAAATTCATTAAAAATCATCCTACAATGTGATTTTCTTTTTTTTTTTTTTTTTCATTTTGTCTGTCATAGTTGAAGTGTAACCTATGATGAAAATTACAGGCCTCATCTTTTTAAGCGGGAGAACTTGCACAATTGGTGGCTGACTAAATACTTTTTTGCCCCACTGTATAAACTTTGATTTACATGTTAGGTTGGGATGCCCCTCTCTCTTTGCCCAGCTCCAGGTGGTGTAGTTCTGTCTGAGCAGTAGTAGCCAGCGAACACACACTCTCCTCTTCTAAATCCTGGAACCCTTGATGTGTGTCTATCTACATTTAATGACCTAGTCAGCACTGGTTGGCTAAGTATTAAGTGGCTCTCCGGTCCAGGCTGTGTTTGTGCTGCGGTGTGGCATTGTTCACTCCAACAGAGAGAAAAGCCCACCCCTCCACGCTTAGTGCTGTTTGTGTGGTAGCCAGCCAGGCAGCTATTGACCTCAGCTGCCACTGAGAGCTTGCCAGCAGCAGTTCTCCACTCAGCCCTCCCTTCAGCAGCACAATACATTTGCTTTGTCATCACCACCTTATGTAACTATCGCTGTGACCTGAGTGAAGACCACTTTTAGTCCTCTTATCTGAAACATGGAAACCTGAGGAGGCGGGGGGTGGGTTAAACAGTGAAAGACTTGTCACACAACACCATGTTTTATGCTGAAGCTTTTTGTTGTTGAGAAGACCGTATCGGGGACATAATCCCTTCCATAGTTTTTTTATAAACAAATATTTAACTTCCAAGATGGTATGTTGGAGTACAGTAGTTGTTAGGCACTAACCCCTAACCACTGTTATGGTGCAGCAGTAGTCTGAGGAGAGAAGTCTGATTGTAATTGCCTGTGGTTTGACATTCTACTGTTTTTTTTTGTGGTGTTTGTCCCAAAATGGCACCCTATCCCCTACATAGTGCACTACTTTTGATTAGAAACCGTAGGGCCCTGGTCAAAAATAGTGCTCTATATGGGGAATTTGGGGACGTAGCCTAGGAGTCGTTGGGTAAGCGTCTGAGTGCTGTTATGTTGATGAGTCAGTCTGACAGACAAAACAAATGAAACACCTACACGGCTGAATAAAACTAATTAACTCACTGTTGTGTGTAGAGGGGTGCTTGAACTATGCAAGCGACTTCATCTTAACCACATACCACATTACACTCTTGAGTAATGTAACCATTAACAAGCATGTGCAGACGAGGGGGTTATTCTTCTTGTCTGTAGGCTACACTCCTTTTCATTTTTAGCTTCAAGACAAAAGCTCAGAGTTGCTAACAGCATGTCGTCATCAAGTAACATTAGCCTATAAAAAAAATGCATATTCATATGAGAGGCTTAATCGTTACAGTACACTTACTGTACAACATTACAACAAACCAGACTGCATTTTTAGCAATGTCATGCAAAACATTACATATGGCAAAATAAAATTGTGACGGAAAACGGGGGTGTAAGTGAATTCACTGCAGATTTGCATCAGACTGTTTTCATATGGAAGCTATACCCACCACCAAAAAGGATTTGTCAACGTTCTGCCGTCTGATCAACTGCAGCCTACTGACGACAACCACAGGTAGCCTAGAGCACCTTACTGACGACAACGACAGGTAGCCTAGAGCAGCACACTGACGACAACCACAGGTAGCCTAGAGCTGACGACAACAACATGTAGCCTAGAGCAGCCTATTGATGACATCCACATGTAGCCTAGAGCAGCCTACTGAGGACAACCACAGGTAGCCTAGAGCTGACGACAACCACAGGTAGCCTAGAGCAGCCTACTGACGACAACCACAGGTAGCCTAGAGCTGACGACAACCACAGGTAGCCTAGAGCTGACGACAACCACAGGTAGCCTAGAGCTGACGACAACCACAGGTGCAGGAAGCCTAGAGCCCATCTGGTCCAGAGGGAAGCAATTATATTTATAGCTTAAAATAGGCCCATTTTATTTGTGTTCTGAGAATGTGAATGGTCAAATTTGGTTTATATTCAAGCTTCAGGTGGTTAGGCTACCTACTTCTTTTTAATCCAAGATGATTGACTGGAATGAATCAATCAATGCAATAGTGATGAAATACTGAGTTTTTTTAAATTTTTTAATTACAGATGCAAAGGCCTTCACGATGCAACCCTGCATACAGCCAGTTCAGTCAGCCCTGTACATTTTTGTCCAATCGCAGTTGTCTCTTTGTCGGTGTAAAGGGTCTGGAGTTGGTTAGGTTAAAAACAATTTCCCCACTACCTCTGGAACCCGTGGTGACACCTCTGAAATCACCACACAATGTTACAAATGAAAGACCATACAAATAGGATATGTTGACGGTATAAATAAATAAATAAATATATTAAAAAGTTGGTGATTAGGATGGGTTCCATAGTTTTAGGCATCTACTGCAGAATTTAACATGCTGTTACTGCACTTCTCAGTTAAACTCAAATATTCAGAACATTTCTACATTTTTAGATTTTACAAAAATCTGCTGCACTCCACCAAGCAGGCCTTTATGGTAGAGTGGCCAGACGGAAGCCACTCCTCAGTAAAGGTACCATATTGTCATACTTGAGTAAAAGTAAAGATACCTTAATAGAAAATGATTCTAGTAAAAATGGAAGTCACCCTTTTAAAAAAAAGTTTTAAATATACTTAGGTATCAAAAGTAAGAGTATAAATCATTTCAAATTCCTTATGTTAAGCAAACTAGATGGCACTTAAAACATTTTAAATAATAATATTACGGATAGCCCCTGGCTATCCAACACTCAGACATAATTTACAAACAAAGCATTTGTGTTTAGTGAGTCCATCAGATCAGAGGCAGTAGGGATGACCAGGGATGTTCTCTGTTTAGTGAGTCCATCAGATCAGAGGCAGTAGGGATGACCAGGGATGTTCTCTTGATGAATGCATATATTTGACAATTTTTCCTGTCCTGCTAAGCATTCAAAAAAAGTACTTTTGGTTGTTAGTGAAAATGTATGGATTTAAAAAGTATGTTTATTTTCTTTAGGAATGTAGAGAAGTAAATGTTGTCAAATATGAACTTGGCAATAAAAGAAACGTCCCTTATTCAGGACCCCGTCTTCCAAAGATAAGATAATTTGTAAAAATCCGAATAACTTCACAGATCTTCATTGTAAAGGGTTTAAACACTGTTTCCCATGCTTGTTCAATGAACCATAAACAATTAATGAACATGCACCTGTAGAACGGTTAATTGCCTACCGTCTGTAAGCTGTTAAGGTCACAGTTATGAAAACATAGGACACTAAAGAGGCCTTCTACTGACTCTGAAAAACACCAAAGGAATGATGCCCAGGGTCTCTGCTCATCTGCGTGAACGTGCCTGTGTGGGGATGTTTTTCAGCGGCAGGGACTGGGAGACTAGTTAGGATCAAGGGAAAGATCAGTTGAGCAAAGTACAGAGTGATCCTTGATGAAAACCTGCTCTTTGAGTGGCCCAACCAGAGCCCGGTCTTGAACCCATTCGAACATCTCCTGAAAGACCTGAAAATAGCTGAGATCCTTGATGAAAACCTGCTCAGGACCTCAGACTGGGGTAAAGGTTCACCTTCCAACAGGACAATGACCCTAAGCACACAGTCAAGACAACACATGAGTGGCTTCGGGGCAAGTCTCTGAATGTCCTTGAGTGGCCAAGCAAGAGCTCAGACATGAACCAGATCGACCATCTCTGGAGAGACCTGAAAATAGCTGTGCAGCAATGCTCCCCATCTAACCAGACAGAGGTTGAGAGGATCTGCAGAGAAGAATGGGAGATACTCCCCAAATACAGGCGTGCCAAGCTAGTAGCGTCATACCCAAGAAGACTCGGCTGTAATTGTTGCCAAAGGTGCTTTTCAACAAAGTACTGAGTAAAGGGTCTGAATACTTTTGTAAATATGATATTTCCTGTTTTTATTTTTCATTCGTCTTGTCGTTGTGTGGTATTGTGTGTAAATTGACGGGGGGTCTGAATACTTTCCCTAGTGCACTGTATATGCCTTCTGTTTGAGTCTACAATGCCCACAAGCTTCATTAGAACAGAGTGGACGAAAACACAGACACTAAGACTGGGGGGAAAGAACCTCAATGATGAGCTGCTTTTCTACACAGATTTTTTATTTATTTTTTAAATGATTGCCTGATGATCTTCTGAACTTCCCAAAACCTTTCTGATGTGATTTCAGTCACTTCAAACCATAGTTCTTTCACAATAAAAGTACTGCTAGACTGATTTCTAATTGACTGTCATAACCCCAATTTTTTAAAAAATATATATTTACAAAAATTTTATTTAAAAAAATTGCCACTAGATTATATCACTTTTCTACATAGTGTGGTCACATCTCTCTCTCTCTATATATATATATATATTTATTTTATTTATCAAAATGGGGTCACGGGTCAAATATGTTTGGGAACCCCTGGTCTAGCTTTTATTTTGGTGATTTGTTAGTTCCCAAAGATGGTTATTTAATAATATACTGGTCCATGATCTTTTCTAGGTGTTTAGATATCTACGCGTTTTATATCTGGTTGTAGTAGTTTAAGTTTACACTTGAAAGCATATTTTCATCCCAATGTATAGTTTTTATTTTTTTAAAGATTTTAACACTGTTTGGACTTAGGCGACCCTAAAAAAACACTTAGGTGACCCGCCCAAGGATTTACTATGGCAGAAAAATCCCTGACATGGTGTAATTTAGGCCTACGTCTTTTAAAAGTCTTTCTTTGGTACTCTATTGGCTTCTGAAACCAGTCAGTTGAAATGTTTCACTGAAAACTGCTTGGCTCAGCTGACTAAGCTGAAGTGACAACAGAATACTGTTGTTTGTGTTGTCAGAATGTGTCCCAGAATGTTAATCTGATCAAATAATTTGATGCACGCTACATCGTTCCTGCCTTTTTTTACATTCCTATCAATGAATAGCCTAAATCATGTAAGCCTTAGTTGACATGTCTGTGCACTCAAGACATTGCTGTTCTTATAAGAAACAACTTAAAACATTGCTGTAAACAATTATCCCAAATCTTGAACATGTATTATTTTTGTGTGACTTACAATGACGAGAGAAGAACTAAAAAGGCAAGCTGTTAAATATGAAAGTCAACCCAAAAAGGCAAATTCTTTGATTGTCCGAACTTGAACTGAAATCCTGTGACCATCTTTGAGCTCTGAGATTCCAATCATGGATGACACACACACACACACACACACACACACACCCTGTCCTGGCCTCAGTCTGACCTCTGAGAAGGGGCCTCTTCTCAAGCTCACTGGACTGTATCAGGGGTGTGCCCTGAGGGAAAGTCACTTGATCGTAGTTGTTTCAGTGCATTTACCACCATGCATGTATGTGTTTTGTTCAAGCTTCCCCTATTGGCTGGTTTCTGTGTCACTCAAATAGTGTTGTGCTGCCTTCCAGACGCTGTCACATGAAGCTGACTGTGTGGAAGACATTCTGAGGGTAAGCACTTCTCAAATCTTTACTAATGAATCATGTAGAGGTGGAGGTTGCTCAGTTTGCTAGTGTTCATTATCATCGTGGCTAAAAGAGGGATTTAGTTGCTGAGCACATGGCCACTTTTCACATTCCTGTGTTAAATCCAACCCATGTTTAAAGAGCTAGCTAGCATTTATTCAGGACAGAACCCCACTTCA
The DNA here is from genome assembly GCF_002021735.2 of Oncorhynchus kisutch. Lineage (NCBI taxonomy): Eukaryota > Metazoa > Chordata > Actinopteri > Salmoniformes > Salmonidae > Oncorhynchus > Oncorhynchus kisutch. Next base: position 8,838,472 of record NC_034179.2, on the reverse strand, counting down.
TGTGCTGTATGAATGAGTCATAGGGGTCCTGCTGGGTTGGGTAGTTAGTCCTCCTCGTCATGCTGGATAGAGTAGTTAGTCCTCCTCGTCCTGCTGGATAGGGTAGTTCGTCCTCCTCGTCCTCACTGGGTCCTGCTGGATAGGGTAGTTAGTCCTCCTCGTCCTGCTGGATAGGGTAATTACTCCTCCTCATCCTCCTCACTGAGTCCTGCTGGGTAGGGTAGTTAGTCCTCCTCTCTGGGTCCTGCTGGGTAGGGTAGTTAGTCCTCCTCGCTGGGTAGGGTAGTTAGTCCTCCTCGCTGGGTAGGGTAGTTAGTCCTCCTCTCTGGGTCCTGCTGGGTAGGGTAGTTAGTCCTCCTCGACCTCCTCACTGGGTCCTGCTGGGTAGGGTAGTTAGTCCTCATCCTCCTCACTGGGTCCTGCTGGGTAGGGTAGTTAGTCCTCCTCGTCCTCCTCACTGGGTCCTGCTGGGTAGGGTAGTTAGTCCTCCTCGACCTCCTCACTGGGTCCTGCTGGGTAGGGTAGTTAGTCCTCTCTGGGTCCTGCTGGGTAGGGTAGTTAGTCCTCCTCGTCCTCCTCACTGGGTCCTGCTGGGTAGGGTAGTTAGTCCTGCTGGGTAGGGTAGTTAGTCCTCCTCGACCTCCTCACTGGGTCCTCCTGGGTTGGGTAGTTAGTCCTCTCTGGGTCCTGCTGGGTAGGGTAGTTAGTCCTCCTCACTGGGTTGACTCCCCTCTCTCTCTGCCTCCTTCAGGAAATGACCCACTCCTGGCCTCCTCTCCTGACTGCCATCCAGACGCCCAGCACAGTTGAGCCCTCCAAGTTCTCCTTCCCAGTCAAGGTGAGCCTGAAGGCCCTCTGTGTTGCCTGAGATGCACAACCTACTGCAACTACACACTATTGTATTAGCTTTAGGTATTCATCCTTAAACACTTCAGGCCATGGGTTCTACTCTACTAGCAACTTAGAACCCCCCCCCCCAAAAAAAACACGCGTGTTCCACTTAGTCAGTCATTCACAGCACCTACACTACATACGTTAATCATCAGTGTTGTAGTCTGTTGTGAGGGAACGCCTCCCTTGTCGTGTGCGTGTCACTAAGGCTGGTCGCCTCTACTTTGTCCCCTCACAGGAAGCACAGCATGTCCCACCTGCGTCTCCAGGACAAAGTAAGTCAATGTGGAGGATTGGGAGTGTATACTCACTGGATATACCATATTACAACACGTTAATGTGGGGGATTGGGAGTGTATACTCACTGGATATACCATATTACAACATGAAGTTAAACACTAGCTCAGCAATGTACTTCTCAAAGTAGAACAAGGCTTTTATTAGCTCATTGGCAGTTGATGGGGGGTCGCTCTTGTGCAGCCCTGTTTCCGTGGTTGTGCTGTAAATGCCAGCTGGGTGCCCTCTCTTGCTTTATCTACATTTGTTTTTCTGTGTGTGTCTTGCTCTCTCTCCTTCCTTCCCTTTCACTCCTCTCTCTTTCTCAATCCACCACAACGACACCTTCCCTTTTGGTGTCAGATTGTATTATCCTCATGACAGAGGAGACTTTTTAAAAACCCTCCCATGGCCTCTTAACATCAAAACTACTGGAGAATGGTCACTTCCTCCACTCCTGTCGCACGCTCTCTTATGCCCTCTTTTGCTCGCTCGCCCTCTTTTGCTCGCTCGCTCGCCCTCTCTTTCGCTCGCTCGAACTCTTGCTCGCTCACACTCGATCTTTCGCTCGCTCGCCCTCTATCTTTTGTCATCGCCGGCAGACGCCGTCACAAACACTTAAACCTCAGGTCCCCCGCAGTTAGAAAGTTGTTGATCACAACCATGTTGTTCATCTCCCTGTCTATTGAACTGGATGGACAAGAAATAATAAACCGCTAGCTTCTCTCAAATGACCTCTGACCCTTGATTGACCTCGTATGCCTGGATCTCCTCCACTGAGCTCACTGATTTGGTGACCGGCCGTGATGCTATTATTGCTGCGTCCTTTATTCTGTCTGCGTTTTTAGTAATGATGTTTTGGTGTTCCCTCTTCTCTTCCCAGAACACTATGGATCACCTCCACTAGCCCCGCCCTCCATCTGTCAACAGAGCTCATGGTGAGTATACCCTTCTCACCCTGTGTCAAGTCCCCAACGAGGGGCTACACTGTGCCCCAGGCCCTGGCCTTCCGTTCGGGTTGAAAACGTTGCGGTGACCCCATGTAGTGTGTATAGATAAGCCCCCCCCCCCCTGCTCTCAGATTAGAGGTTTCACCGGCAGATTTGTATTTATTTAATTTTACCCCTTTTTCTCCCCAATTTCGTGGTATACATTTTTTTTTTTAGTAGCTACTATCTACGGGCTCGGGAGAGACTAAGGTTGACAGTCATGCGTCCTCCGATACACAACCCAACCAAGCCGCACTGCTTCTTAACACAGCGCGCATCCAACCCGGAAGCCAGCCGCACCAATGTGTCGGAGGAGGAAACACCGTGCACCTGGCAATCTTGGTTAGCTCGCACTGCGCCCGGCCCGCCACAGTAGTCACTGGTGCGCGATGAGACAAGGATATCCCTACCGGCCAAGCCCTCCCTAACCCGGACGACGCTAGGCCAATCGTGCGTCGCCCCCACGGACCTCCCGGTCGTGGCCGGTTACGACAGAGCCTGGGCGCACTGGTGGCACAGCTGGCGCTGCAGTACAGCGCCCTTAACCACTGCGCCACCCGGGAAGCCCTTCACCAGCAGGTTTTGTTGTTGTAGTAGAACACAGCTGGGAGATTCCCACCCCGTCTCTTTAACGTCAGTGAGGACATGGTCAACAAAAAAAAAACTGCCGCGAAATTACATACCAAAACTATTGAGATGAGATGAAGTCCCCTTACAATATGACATCCAAAAACGCCATGTCATGCATGCACCTCACCTGTGTGTGATGGGGACCTCCGAAACAAAGTGTCCCCCAAGTGACCTCCCCTCCCCCCCACAACACCTGAGCACAGGAAGGAGTTGAGGGCTCGGGCTAGTGGGCCCCAAGCGTAAATGGCTTCTGTTGGTGTATGTACCCAGGGGACAGTCCTATTACAATAGACAGGTGGGCTGACAATCCTATTTCTAGCTACAGTACAGGTTGGGTGGATGGTGAAAGAGCTCTACCGTGTCCCCTTTTACTCACCTACACCTTGTTTTTAATGAATTGTATTCTCTCTTTTTTTCAACCCTTCATCCACACAATATTTAGTGACCGTAAACTCGTCCGCCCCGCTGATATAACCACGGTTGACCACTGGTTATGAGTCAACACGCGCATCATTATCCTCCGCTCACTCTTAGGGGGCCAAATATTTTTTTGCTAGCTCATGGAATGTGTCCATCTCTTGTCAAATTGCAGCTATGCCACCTAGCCTGGGCTATATGAATTAGTGTAGGTAGCCCTCAACACAGGGTTTATAGTGACGTTGCAGAAGGAAAATCAACATCTTTAACTAGGGCTGTTCTGGTGACCGTATTACCGCCTCACCGGGAGTCATGACCGCAGTAAAATACAGGTTGGGTGGATGGTGAAAGAGCTCTACAGTATCCCCCTTTTCACTCACCTACACCTGAAAACCGGAAGGGTCCCAAATCTCCACAGAGGAACTCTGGGAGCTCTGTTAGAGTGACAGGCATGTCTGCAGGATTTATTTTTGACTGTTTTTAGATATGTTCCTGCTTATCACTTCCAACATTTTGGTATTCTAATTGTTAGTCAACTTTGTCTATAATTAGATGCATACAGCTTCTCTTCTGTCATTATATGTTGCCCTAGAAGACTAAATCAACCCTTGCTCACCAGAACGTCGTAAATCGATAGAATGAATGCTTCAATTTAGTTTGACAACTGTGTAAAGTTTTCCTTGTCATCTCTGCTTCTTCTTTCTTCGTGGAGCAAAGACGTTTAGGGACCGGGGAGAAAATGCAATAACAAAAAAATATTTTCCGTCTAAACTTTTGACCGGTGGTAAGGAAATAGAAATCTGTAGAAAAACGACTCAACATGTTTCTGATAATATTTCAGTTTGGCCTGGATGAATAGTACAAATCAAAATACCAGCTTTTCTCGAACTGCACATTCACACGCTCTCAAAATTCTGAAAGAAAGAAATCATATTTCTCCACTCTGGTTCCCGAGTGAAAATGTCACCTTTTAATTTGGTGTGTCAAGATAATGCAAGGAATGCTTAGTTCTGCAGGAGTTAAGTTTAAGGCAATGTGAGAGGTTCAAGACGTACAGTCCAGTGTCCAGATTTTTTGTTTACATTTCACCCATCTGAACAGTATCCCTGCAAGTTCCCTTAGCACTATTAGAAGTACCCGTCTTGTGACTGTCGAATATGTATAGCGCCTCACAATCGTCACGCATAACATCACTTCTATCATCCTTTTTTTACCACGTCACCAAATCTTTAGCAAACATTTATTTATTCTCTCCTTTACTGAATTGAACTCTGAATTGAACTCAGACATTGTCCTTTTTTGCCTTGTAGGCAGGCTATTTGGCGTGAGTGCAGTTATGCCTTAGGCTTTAGTCAATGATGCTAGATAGCCGAAAATAAATACCTAAATATAGCCTGTAGATATACATTTCACAAGAATTATACATTTATGGTTTTTAAGGAATTGTATTCTCTTCATTCAACCCGCCCGCCCACCCTTCATCCACACAATATTTAGTGACCTTAAACTCGTCCGCCCCGCTCGCTGATATAACTACGGTTGGCCACTGGTTATGAGTCAACACGCGCATCATTATCCTCCGCTCACTCTTAGGGGGCCAAATATTTTGCTAGCTCATGGAATGTGTCCATCTCTTGTCAAATTGCAGCTATGCCACCTAGCCTAGGCTATATGTGTGTAGGGTAGCCCTCAATACAGGGTTTATAGTGACGTTGCAGGGGGAAATCACCATCTTTAACTAGGGCTGTTCTGGTGACCGTATTACCGCCACACCGGGAGTCATGACCGCAGTAAAATTCCACGTGACCGTTGGGTCTCAGTAATCTCCTTTTATCCATTCTGGACATGCGTTTGTAGTACCCAACTCGCTAACAACCTTCAGGTGTACTAATGGCCTGGAACTCAGGGATTTATTGTCCCTCTAACCACTCTGGCATCAATGCAAATTAAATCTGAAGTCACATCAAACACTTATCAAAACAGTATTGTGCTTTTAAAACTCACCTCACTGTGATTTGATCAATTTAAAGATGGAAGTTCAACAGCAGGTTAAAACTGAGTGTAAAACATGGTCATTGTGGATGTTGTTTCAAAGCCTAACATAATGAAACAGACGGCGCTTTCTAAGGGGGGTGATTAATTCCAAAACACCCATATGAATATTAGTTCATGCATATGCATAGGCCTATATATGAGCCCAATCATAGCCTACTGCATATTACGGGTGGCAGATAAACGTTTACAAATATATATCTTTACCTTTTTTTTTATATTTTATTTTACCAGGAAAGTTGACTGAGGACACATTCTCATTTACAGCAACGACCTGGAGAATAGTTACAGGGGAGAGGAGGGGGGATAAATGAGCCAATTGTAAACTGGGGATGATTAGGTGGCCATGATGGTACGAGGGCCAGATTGGGAATTTATCCAGGATACCAGGGTTAACACCCCTACTCTTATAAGTACCAGGATCTTTAATAACCACAGAGAGTTAGGACGGACACCCGTTTTAACGTCCCATCTGAAAGACGACACCCTACACTGTGATTTTTAACATGTCTTTGGTACGTAATTGGTCTGGCTAGCCTATACTCCAAAATTAAACATTTTAGACATCACCTTTTTGAGTGTGGACTGTATTATTATGTATAGTGGATGGTTACCTTATGCTACACATCACATTTATGCTCGCTCAACATAGCCACTTCATATGAGCACTCGGTCCGCAATGGACTGGCCTACAGCCTGTGGCATGGTGCACAGCCACTTATACAAGGGTGGGTCTAATCCTGAATGCTGGTTAGTTAAAACCGCATTCCAGCCGGTGTCTATTCCACAAATTACCACTGGCTAAATCTATGATCTTAAAATGCCTATTTACTCAGATGGAACAGACTGCAAACCACTTTTTGTGATGGTGAATATTAAATAGATTTTATTAGACCATAACCGGCTGACAAAATGTCATCACCGATTCACCCCTAATCTTAACTCGATACATTGCTTTTTTTTATAAAACAGTATTGCTTTTTTTGTCATGCTGTGTCAGGATATTAAACTTTTTCATTGTCTGTCCTATCTTAACCTGCTTATCTGATTTTAATCTGGGTCTGTCTCTGTGTTCTCTGGTTGCGAGTGACTCTACTCGGTCTCAGTATGGTTGAAACCCTGTTCTGTCTCTTTCTGGTCCCCCAGTACGGTTACAGCAGCACATTCCAGTGGGGTGGAGTCAGCCAGCTCCAGTGACTCTGAGAGCAGCTCCGGGTCGGAGTCAGGCAGTGAGAGCAGTGAGAGTGGGACAGAGGCCCCCCCACAGCCCCTCAGGAGTAGTAGCCCACCTGTGACAAAGGTACAATCACACAGCACACTGATTAGTCATGCACTCAGAACACTTAAGTAACGTGCTTTATCATATATACACTGTGGGGTCAAATTTCCTAGACACAAATTAAAGTCCTGGACTAAAATAAACTTGCTCAATGGACAATGGCCTCTAATCTGCGCCTGGTCCGATATGTTTCTTTACATTGATGTTATATTGTCTGTCTTGTCTGTAACTCTCATACAACTTGCTTTGTCTTTTAATTGTTACAGTGCCAGTCAAACGTTGGGACACACCTACTCATTAAAGGGTTTTTCTTTATTTGTACTATTTTCTACATTGTAGAATAATAGTGAAGACATCAAAACTATGAAATAACACATATGGAATCAGGTAGTAACCTAAGAAAAGTGTAAAACAAATCAAAATATATTTGAGATTCTTCCTAAGTAGCCACCCTTTGCCTTCATGACCGCTTTGCACACTCTTGGCATTCTCTCAACCAGCTTCATGAAGTAGTCACCTGGAATGCATTTCAATCAACAGGTGTGCCTTGTTAAAAATTAATTATTGGAATTTTTTTCCACGATGCGTTTGAGCCAATCAGTTGTGTTTGTAACAAGGTAGGGGTGGTATACAGAAGAGAGCCCAATTTGGTAAAAGACCAAGTCTGTATTATGGCAAGAACAGCTCAAATAAGCAAAGAGAAACAACAGTCAATATAGAACATTTTGAAGAACTTTGACAGTTTCTTCCAGTAGAAATCTGTCGTTTTGGTCTGATGAGACCAAAGGACAGATTCCCACCGTTCTATTGCTTGTGATTCTTGGCCCCAGCAAGTCTCTTCTAATTTTTGGTGTCCTTTAGTAGTGGTTTCTTTGCAGCAATTCGACCATGAAGGCCTGATTCATACAGTCTCCTCTGAACAGTTGATGTTGAGATGTGTCTGTTACTTGAACTCTGTGAAGCATTTATTTGGGCTGCAATTTCTGAGGTGCAGTTCACTCCAAAGAACTTATCCTCTGCTGCAGAGGTAACTCTGGGTCTTCCTTTCCTGTGGCTCCTCGTGAGAGCCAGTTTCATCATGGCTCTTGATGGTTTTTGCGACTGCACTTGAAGAAACTTTCAAAGTTCTTCAAATGTTCCATGTTTGACCTTCATGTCTTAAAGTAATGATGGACTGTCTTCGGTATACCAATCCTACCTTGTCATTAAAACAACTGATTGGCTCGAACGCATTAAGAAGGAAAGAAATTCCACAAATGAACTTTTAACAAGGCACACACCTGTTAATTGAAATTATTTAACACTTTTTTTTGGTTGCTACATGATTCCATATGTGTTATTTCATAGTTTTGATGTCTTCACTTTTATTCTACAATTGAGAAAATAGTTTTTTTTTTAAATAAAGAAATCTTTGAATGAGTAGGAGTCAACTTTTAACTGGTACTAAAATATATATATATATATTATTTATTTTTGTGGTAATGACTGGAGTAGCATGGTTTCCATGGTTTCCAGTTGTTTGATTCCATTCGTTCTGTTCCAGCCATTCTTATGAGCCATCCTCCCCTCAGCAGCCACCCACTAATATATATTTGTGTTTCTTTTCATTGATCATATATTGTCTGTCCAGACGGAGGGCCCCGTGGTGACTAACTGGCAGTTGAACAACTGGATCAGAGTGAGCCAGCAGAACCCCAGCACAGAGAGCCAGAGTGACGCTCTACTGAGCCCTCTACCCAAACAGCAGCAGAGCCATGAGGAGGAGGCCATTCCTCCCAGGGACTACAAATCCCACACACCCCCACGTCGCTCAGAGTTCAGTGACGGCGAAGCCAAACCTCAACGCAGTGAAGAAGCTGCCCACAACCAGCATGTCCAACACAAGTCCCCGGCCGCCTCGCACGTTGGGAACAGCAGCAGCCAGAGAAAGACAGTGGGGAACAAACACCCCTCCAGACCAGCCAAGGCTCCCCGACCTGAAGACCCTCAGGCTGGGTTACAGGTGGAGAGTGTGGAGGTGGTCCCCCGTGACAAAGACACCTCGTTCACAGACAAGCCAAAGGTCAAAACGAAAACCGGCCACAGCAATAGCAAGAGCAGCGGAGCCAAAACAAACAGCAGGAAGCCTGCCAAGCGTGGCACCTCTGAGAAGAAGACCGAACAACCAGAGTCACAGGGTGGCCCCAAGGTGACTCTGGTGCTGGACTGTAAGCGGGAGAAGTCTCCTAGTCCCAGTCCTGCCCAGGAGGTAGACCAGCCAGCCCCAGCTGTGGTGAAGACCATCGGTGTCAGGACGGAGACCCTCCCGGCCCCTCAGAAGGGCCAAAAGAAGCCCCGGCGCCACTCTCTAGACCCAGCACACAAGGCCAAACGGGAGTCCTCAGCCAAAGCTTCCAGGGTCTGCCAAGGTCCTCCACGAGCCCTGCTGGTAAAGATAGAATTGAGCCTGCTGTCCAGGGTTCCCTCCCAGGGCTCCAGGCCTTCTTCAGGGGGCCAGGAGCCAGCCATCAGGAAGGGACCCAACACGGCCCCAGAGAGGGTGGACACCAACCCCGCTGCCCCCATCCCTACCAAAGTCTGCAAGAAGAGACCGGTAGGTTGGCTTTTTATGATGAAATGGTATTCGTGGTGTTGCTGATTAGTAGTGGTTGTTGTTTTTGCTTGATGAGCTGGTTTGGGTTCTGCAGCCCTTTGTAGTAGTAGTAACCTTCTCCCACTCCTAGCCAAGTGTATCAACAGTCCTATCGTACTCTAAAACACAAGGGGGTTGTGCTCGCTATCATCCCGGCAGACACAGTGTCTCGTACTTCCTGTACACCTTCCTGTTACGTAACGATTACGGCAACTGCACCGTCCGCAACCACAGGTCTCTCCAGAGGGTGGTGCGATCAGCCCAACTCATCACCGGGGGCACACTGCCTGCCCTCCAGGACACCTACAGCCCCCCCCCCCCCCCCCCATCAAGGGCCTCCGCTACACCCAAGCCACACCCTGTTCACCCTGCTACCATCTAGAAGGCAGAGACCGTGCAGGTGCATCAAAGCTGGGACCAAGAGACTGAGAAACAGCTTCTATCTCCAGGCCATCAGACTGTTAAACAGTCAGTATTAGCAGGCCTCCGCCCTGAACTTCAGTCACTGTTACTAGCCAGCTAACACCCAGTACTCTACCCTGCACCTTAGTGACTAACGTATGCCAGGAAAACATTCTTCACACCATTACACTACCGCCACCAGCCTGTACTGTTACCACCATGCAGGATGGGTCCATGGACTCATGCTGCATCCATCAAATCCTGACTCTGCCATCATCATGACGCAACAGAGACCCAGGATTCGTTCGGACCAGGCACTGTTTTTCCACTCCTCAATTGTCCAGTGTTGGTGATCTCATGCCCACGGAAGCTGCTTCTTCTCCTTGTTTTTAGCTGATAGGAGTGGAACCTTGTGTCTGCTGCAAATAGCCAATCCGCGACGAGGAACGATACGTTCTGAGATGCCGCTCTGGGAACCACTGTTGTACTGCTCCGTTATTTGCCTGTTAGCTTGCACGATTCTTGCCATTCTCCTTCGACCTCTCAAGCTTCTTTTTTCCCCCCTCGACCCCACGTAACTGCCGCTGACTGGATGTGTTTTTTGTCGTACCATCCTCTGTTATCCCTAGACACTCGTGCGTGAAAAAGCCCAGGAGGCCAGCTGTTTCTGAGATACTGTAACCGACTCGCCTGGCGCTGACACGCTCAGTTGTTTAGGTCACTCGTTGTGGCACATTTTATAGCGCTCAATTAAACCGTAGTGGAAAGTCTCGACGTCTGCCTGCTTTATATATAGCAAGTCACGTTTACTCACTGTCCATACGGTCTATGCACACCATCCTGTATAACTACTGTCTATACACACCATCCTATATAACTACTGTCTATACACACCATCCTGTTATAACTACTGTCTATACACACCATCCTATATCACTACTGTCTATACACACCATCCTATATAACTACTGTCTATACACACCATCCTATATCACTACTGTCTATACACACCATCCTGTATCACTACGGTCTATACACACCATCCTATATCACTACGGTCTATACACACCATCCTATATAACTACTGTCTATACACACCATCCTATATCACTACTGTCTATACACACAATCCTATATCACTGTCTATACACACCATCCTATATAACTACTGTCAATACACACCATCCTGTATAACTACTGTCTATACACACCATCCTATATAACTACTGTCTATACACACCATCCTGTATAACTACTGTCTATACACACCATCCTGTATAACTACTGTCTATACACACCATCCTGTATAACTACTGTCTATACACACCATCCTGTATAACTACTGTCTATACACACCATCCTATATAACTACTGTCTATACACACCATCCTATATCACTACTGTCTATATAACTACTCTCTATACACACCATCCTATATAACTACTGTCTATACACACCATCCTATATCACTGTCTATACACACCATCCTATATAACTACTGTCTATACACACCATCCTATATAACTACTGTCAATACACACCATCCTGTATAACTACTGTCTATACACACCATCCTGTATAACTACTGTCTATACACACCATCCTGTATAACTACTGTCTATACACACCATCCTGTATAACTACTGTCTATACACACCATCCTGTATAACTACTGTCTATACACACCATCCTGTATAACTACTGTCTATACACACCATCATGTATAACTACTGTCTATACACACCATCCTGTATAACTACTGTCTATACACACCATCCTGTATAACTACTGTCTATACACCATCCTGTATAACTACTGTCTATACACACCATCCTGTATAACTACTGTCTATACACACCATCCTGTATAACTACTGTCTATACACACCATCCTGTATAACTACTGTCTATACACACCATCCTGTATAACTACTGTCTATACACACCATCCTGTATAACTACTGTCTATACACACCATCCTGTATAACTACTGTCTATACACACCATCCTGTATAACTACTGTCTATACACACCATCCTGTATAACTACTGTCAATACACACCATCCTGTATAACTACTGTCTATACACACCATCCTATATAACTACTGTCTATACACACCATCCTGTATAACTACTGTCTATACACACCATCCTGTATAACTACTGTCTATACACACCATCCTATATCACTACTGTCTATATAACTACTCTCTATACACACCATCCTATATAACTACTGTCTATACACACCATCCTATATCACTGTCTATACACACCATCCTATATAACTACTGTCAATACACACCATCCTATATAACTACTGTCTATACACACCATCCTATATAACTACTGTCTATACACACCATCCTGTATAACTACTGTCTATACACACCATCCTGTATAACTACTGTCTATACACACCATCCTGTATAACTACTGTCTATACACACCATCCTATATAACTACTGTCTATACACACCATCCTATATCACTACTGTCTATATAACTACTCTCTATACACACCATCCTATATAACTACTGTCTATACACACAATCCTATATCACTGTCTATACACACCATCCTATATAACTACTGTCAATACACACCATCCTGTATAACTACTGTCTATACACACCATCCTATATAACTACTGTCTATACACACCATCCTGTATAACTACTGTCTATACACACCATCCTATATCACTACTGTCTATACACACCATCCTGTATAACTACTGTCTATACACACCATCCTGTATAACTACTGTCTATACACACCATCCTGTATAACTACTGTCTATACACACCATCCTGTATAACTACTGTCTATACACACCATCCTGTATAACTACTGTCTATACACACCATCCTGTATAACTACTGTCTATACACACCATCCTGTATAACTACTGTCTATACACACCATCCTGTATAACTACTGTCTATACACACCATCCTGTATAACTACTGTCTATACACACCATCCTGTATAACTACTGTCTATACACACCATCCTGTATCACTACTGTCTATACACACCATCCTATATCACTACTGTCTATACACACCATCCTATATCACTACTGTCTATACTGTCTATACACACCATCCTATATAACTACTGTCTATACTGTCTATACACACCATCCTATATAACTACTGTCTATACACACAATCCTATATAACTACTGTCTATACACACCATCCTTTATAACTACTGTCTATACACACCATCTTGTATCACTACTGTCTATACACACCATCCTATATCACTACTGTCTATACACACCATCCTATATAACTACTCTCTATACACACCATCCTATATCACTACTGTCTATACACACCATCCTATATAACTACTGTCTATACACACCATCCTATATAACTACTGTCTATACACACCATCCTTTATAACTACTGTCTATACACACCATATTGTATAACTACTGTCTATACACACCATCCTGTATAACTACTGTCTATACACACCATCCTGTATAACTACTGTCTATACACACCATCCTGTATAACTACTGTCCATACACACCATCCTGTATAACTACTGTCTATACACACCATCCTGTATAACTACTGTCTATACACACCATCCTGTATAACTACTGTCTATACACACCATCCTGTATAACTACTGTCTATACACACCATCCTGTATAACTACTGTCTATACACACCATCCTGTATAACTACTGTCTATACACACCATCCTGTATAACTACTGTCTATACACACCATCCTGTATAACTACTGTCTATACACACCATCCTGTATAACTACTGTCTATACACACCATCCTGTATAACTACTGTCTATACACACCATCCTGTATAACTACTGTCTATACACACCATCCTGTATCACTACTGTCTATACACACCATCCTGTATCACTACTGTCTATACACACCATCCTGTATCACTACTGTCTATACACACCATCCTGTATCACTACTGTCTATACACACCATCCTGTATCACTACTGTCTATACACACCATCCTGTATCACTACTGTCTATACACACCATCCTGTATCACTACTGTCTATACACACCATCCTGTATCACTACTGTCTATACACACCATCCTGTATCACTACTGTCTATAGACACCATCCTGTATCACTACTGTCTATAGACACCATCCTATATAACTACTGTCTATACACACCATCCTATATAACTACTGTCCATACACACCATCCTATATATATATATATATATATATATATATATATATATATATATATATATATATATATTGCATAGGCTCATTTTCTATATATTTTTTTATTCCTTTCCTTAGTAGTTTGGCTTAGTTCCAAAAATTGAGTCAAATTGTTATGTACAGTACCTGGTTTGTTTTCTTTGGCTCTCTGCTCATTGAGGTGAACAGGGCAGCCTGGCCTCCTTCACAAGGCTCTTATCTAGGCTGTGCGTCATTGCCCATCTGAGGGCTGCCAACCTGTACGGTTGACTAACGTTATAAAGTGGTAGTACTATGATAATGGTGGTTTCGCCATAGAAGCTTGGTAGAAGAGCGAGCCTCTCGCTAATATGTTTTGTTTCTCAGGCTGAGAAGGATGTGAAAACCGTGCCAAGGAAGAAGCCAAAGCTGCAGAAAGATCTTAAACCCTCCACTTCAGGTCCTGGTTCCCGCAAGTCTGAGTGAGTAGCACAACACCTGCTCTCTCCTCCTCCTAGCTAGTGAGTAACACTACACCTGCTCTCTCTCCTCCTCCTAGCTAGTGAGTAGCACAACACCTGCTCTCTCTCCTCCTCCTAGCTAGTGAGTATCACTACACCTGCTCTCTCTCCTCCTCCTCCTAGCTAGTGAGTAACACTACACCTGCTCTCTCTCCTCCTCCTCCTAGCTAGTGAGTAGCACAACACATGCTCTCTCCTCCTCCTAGCTAGTGAGTAACACTACACCTGCTCTCTCTCCTCCTCCTCCTAGCTAGTGAGTAACACCACACCTGCTCTCTCTCCTCCTCCTCCTAGCTAGTGAGTAGCACAACACCTGCTCTCTCCTCTTCCTAGCTAGTGAGTAACACTACACCTGCTCTCTCTCCTCCTCCTAGCTAGTGAGTAACACTACACCTGCTCTCTCTCCTCCTCCTCCTAGCTAGTGAGTAACACTACACCTGCTCTCTCTCCTCCTCCTAGCTAGTGAGTAACACCACACCTGCTCTCTCTCTCCTCCTCCTAGCTAGTGAGTAACACTACACCTGCTCTCTCTCCTCCTCCTAGCTAGTGAGTAACACTACACCTGCTCTCTCTCCTCCTCCTCCTCCTAGCTAGTGAGTAACACTACATCTCTCTCTCTCTCCTCCTCCTAGCTAGTGAGTAACACTACACCTGCTCTCTCTCTCTATCCTCCTAGTTAGTGTCTTCATATCTATGCAGCGGATCCATCCACCCATAGCTTCTCTGCCCCAGACTACTTCTGGTATATCATTCTTCTTGTTCACCTTTTAACATTACAACGATATTGGAGATGCATCAAAGAAAAGGTTTGGTGATTTCCAAGCACCTTAATTACATCTCATTTGGCCATATGCCACCTTAGAGACTGGTCTGGGTGTCAAACTTGGAAAGTCCCCCCCCCCCCCCCCCCAATAGAGATCAACAGCATTCCTATTCCCCTCATTCTACTCTCCCCTCTGTAACATGCTGTCTGGCCTGCTTTCTCACAGGACTGAGAGGAAGCGGTCTAAGGGGGCTCCTGTCCCTCTGCTGCAGCCCACCACCACTCAGGACCCTGGGAAAGGGCAGGGGGGCCACAAACGGCATGCGGTGGAAGCCCCAGAGCCTAGCACAGCACCTGCAGCCCACCGCAGGGACAGGGAGGCCTCCACACCTGTCAAGCACAAGAAGAGCACTGGAAAACAACGCACAGAGCATGCCAAGGTAGTATATTTGAGTCCATTTTTATGTCATACATTAACGCATGTGTGTCAGATGTTTTAATGTTATACAAAGGAAAGAAGCTCAGTGTTTATGTCGCATTAATTGGTTGTATGAAGCTTTGTATGAAATAAATCAGAATCAGATGTTGATATGAAGGCTGTTCTAATACTGTCTCGTCTGTGGTCCTGGCAGAAAGGCCTCAAGAGCAGTGTTGCCTTCTCCGTGCCTTCCCAGCCCACCGGGGCCGCCCTGTCCTCCAGACCCCTGCTCCAGTTCGAAGAGCGGTAAACGTCCCTCCCTGTTTGTCATTGTTGTGTGGGTGGGCATTTCTCCATCTCTCTCTAAGGGGTATTGTTGTGTCTGATCAGTAACTCTGTTCCTGCCGCCCACAGGCAGCAGCCAGTGGAGTATCACATGAAGGAAGCCAAAACACTCAAGCACAAGGCAGATGCCACGGTAACCGTCCCCTCCTTTCTCTCTCACGTCTACATTTCTCTTTCACTTTCTCATAAGAGACGAGCTCGGTGGATTCGGTGTCCCAATTTTAAATCAAGGTCCCCGTGTGTTTTTAATCCAGCCGGATAAGGTGGGCAAAGCTTTCAACTACCTAGATGCTGCCATGTCCTTCGTGGAGAGCGGCATCGCTATGGAAACCGATCCCCAGACCCCGAAGTCGGCGTATACGATGTTCGCTGAAACCTTGGATCTGATCAAGTGAGCAACCCCAAAATATATATATGTTCTAGATGGGGCTTCTTAGCTGTAGTGAGTAGTCTATGTGGGGCTTCTTGGCTGTAGTGAGTAGTCTATGTGGGGCTTCTTGGCTGTAGTGAGTAGTCTATGTGGGGGTTCTTAGCTGTAGTGAGTAGTCTATGTGGGGGTTCTTAGCTGTAGTGAGTAGTCTATGTGGGGCTTCTTAGCTGTAGTGAGTAGTCTATGCACTGAGACTATCCACAGAATGATATAAACTATTTAATTCCATTTTTCTATGATCTAAGTACTCCCTCTACTGTCCCCTGCTGACGCAACTCAATTTGGATGTGTGATCTAGAACAGGAAGTGAAACTCTCCTCTGCTTTACTGTGTCTGCTGTGCTTTGGCTAGTTGTGTGTTGTTGTTGTTTTTAATACCACGTCTGCTGGTTTTCACAGGTTCATACTGAAACTAAAGGGCTCTGTGAACCCCTCGGCTCCTGCTACAGACAAGGACTTTACAGTTTTATGGTAAATATATAACCACAACTATATATTTCTGTTAAATGTAACCAAAATGTAAAGTAGTGGTACATTTGGATCCATTTTTACCTCAGAAGTCATTTAAATGAAATGTTCCTTGAAGAGGAATTATGAGAATGTAACCTTTGTTATTTTCTGTCTGGCAGCATGAGGGGCCTGTCCCTTCTACAGATGGCCATGTTTCGCTACAAACGAGAAGCAGCACTTAAGTATTCAAGGACCCTGACAGATCATTTCAAGGTAGGCTTCTATTACGTGTCTGTTGTTTTGGTTCTGGGGACTCGACCGGGGGAGGTCTGGGGACTCGACCGGGGGAGGTCTGGGGACTCGACCGGGGGAGGTCTGGGGACTCGACCGGGGGAGGTCTGGGGACTCGACCGGGGGAGGTCTGGGGACTCGACCGGGGGAGGTCTGGGGACTCGACCGGGGGAGGTCTGGGGACTCGACCGGGGGAGGTCTGGGGACTCGACCGGGGGAGGTCTGGGGACTCGACCGGGGGAGGTCTGAAGTTTCACCGGATGTATAAATCTGAAGCGTCCGGTTGGCATTTCCACTCACCACCAACTATTGTGACGAGAGGAAGTGGATGAAGATGGAGTGTTGATGGATTTTGGCCGTCATTCTGCAAATTTTCTCATCGATTAAAACAAACAAAAAAGAAATACATTTTGATCTCCATACAGTTTTCTGTTTCCAAAACTAGAATCTGTTTTATGAAGAGTGGACTACATCTTTTGTTTTATTTACTGTTTGCCCAAGTTTCCAAAAATGTAATTGTTTAGGAGTGGAAAATGTAATATATTGCACACACACACACACTTCAGAGTAGGCATTCCCTAATAGAAATATGCAAATACATGCTAGAACGTGCCAATAGGATCTTGTTAGCTCGTGCTTGGCACTGACATTTCTTTCACAAGTAGTGCACTGGGCCTTTTTAATAGTCTTGTATTAGCTGACCGATATAGCCGTCTGCAGCACCCCCAGGTGTGGCATATCAAGAAGCTGATTAAACAGCATGAGCACTACACAGGTGCACCTTGTGCTGGGGACAATACAAAGCCACTCTAAAATGTGCAGTTTTGTCACGCAACGCAATGCCACAGATGTCTAAAGTTTTTAGGGAGCGTGCAATTGGCATGCTGTCTGCAGGAATGTAAACCAGAGCTGTTGCCAGATTTAATGTGAATTTTTCTACCATAAGCCGTCTCCAACATCGTTTTAGAGAATTTGGCAGTATGTCCAACCGGCCTCACAACCGCAGAGCACGTGTAACCATGTCTGAGAAAAGCTATCCGAACAGCTGATTGAAACTGAGGAGTATTTATGTCTGTAATGAAGCCCTTTTGTGGGGAAAAACTCATGTCTGATTGTCTGAGCCTGGCTCCTCAGTGGGTGGGTGCCCTCCCAGGCCCACCCATGGCTGTGCCCCTGTCCAGTCATGTGAAATCCATAGATTAGGGCCTAATGAATTTATTTCTATTGACTGATTTCCTTAAATAAAAATGAAAAACCTTTTTATTTAACTGGGCAAGTCAGTTGAGAACAAATCCTTATTTACAATGACGGCCTTCCCCGGCCAAACCTGGACAACACTGGGCCCAATTGTGCGTCGCCCTGTGGGTCTCCCAATCACGGCCGGATGTGATACAGCCTGGATTCGAACTGGGACTGTAGTGATGCCTCTTGCACTGTAGTGACGCCCTTTGTTGCATTTATTTTATTGTTTTTGTTCAGTATATGTTTCTGGGGAAACCGATCTTTGGAGCAGTCAACCTAATGTTTGTATTTATCTAAGCAGTCAACCTAATGTTTGTATTTATCTAAGCAGTCAACCTAATGTTTGTATTTATCTAAGCAGTCAACCTAATGTTTGTATTTATCTAAGCAGTCAACCTAATGTTTGTATTTATCTAAGCAGTCAACCTAATGTTTGTATTTATCTAAGCAGTCAACCTAATGTTTGTATTTATCTAAGCAGTCAACCTAATGTTTGTATTTATCTAAGCAGTCAACCTAATGTTTGTATTTATCTAAGCAGTCAACCTAATGTTTGTATTTTTCTAAGCGGTCAACCTAATGTTTGTATTTTTCTAAGCGGTCAACCTAATGTTTGTATTTTTCTAAGCGGTCAACCTAATGTTTGTATTTATCTAAGCGTTGGAAATAAAAACATAAGACATTGTCTCTCATCCTCCTTTTCAGAGTTCTATAAAGTCTGCAACCCAGGCTCCTTCACCATGTGTCTCAAAGTAAGTCTTTCATCTAATACCTATATAGACTGTTGTAGATCTGTGTTTGTATATATTTATGGATCCCCATTTAGTTCCTGACAAAGCAGCAGCTACTCTACCTGGGGGTTTATTATGGATCCCCATTTAGTTCCTGACAAAGCAGCAGCTACTCTTACCTGTGGGTTTATTATGGATCCCCATTTAGTTCCTGACAAAGCAGCAGCTACTCTTACCTGTGGGTTTATTATGGATCCCCATTTAGTTCCTGACAAAGCAGCAGCTACTCTTCCTGGGGTTTATTATGGATCCCCATTTAGTTCCTGACAAAGCAGCAGCTACTCTTACCTGTGGGTTTATTATGGATCCCCATTTAGTTCCTGACAAAGCAGCAGCTACTCTTACCTGTGGGTTTATTATGGATCCCCATTTAGTTCCTGACAAAGCAGCAGCTACTCTTACCTGGGGGTTTATTATGGATCCCCATTTAGTTCCTGACAAAGCAGCAGCTACTCTTACCTGTGGGTTTATTATGGATCCCCATTTAGTCCTTTTAGTCCTTTTTTGTAGCACCTGACCACACGACTGAACAGTAGTCAAGGTGCGACAAAACTAGGGCCTGTAGGACCTGCCTTGTTGACAGTGTTGTTAAGAAGGTAGAAACTAGGGCCTCTAGGACCTGCCTTGTTGATAGTGTTGTTAAGAAGGTAGAAACTAGGGCCTGTAGGAACTGCATTGTTGACAGTGTTGTTAAGAAGGTAGAAACTAGGGTCTGTAGGACCTGCCTTGTTAGTGTTAAGAAGGTAGAAACTAGGGCCTGTAGGACCTGCCTTGTTGATAGTGTTAAGAAGGTAGAAACTAGGGCCTGTAGGACCTGCCTTGTTGACAGTGTTGTTAAGAAGGTAGAAACTAGGGTCTGTAGGACCTGCCTTGTTGACAGTGTTGTTAAGAAGGTAGAATACTAGGGCCTGTAGGACCTGCCTTGTTGATGGTGTTAAGAAGGCAGAGCAGCACTTTATTGTAGACTGACCTCTCCCCATCTTGCGTTGATTTAGTTGAGTTTTAGGGTTTAGTGAATGATTTGTCCCTTAGTCTCATGCCCTGGCTTGCTCTCTCTTCCCCAGAAGCACAGGTACCCCATCCCCCATGTCTCCCATGCCGTCTCCTGCCAGCACAGCCAGTTCTGGGCCGGGCTCCAACCACAGCAGCGGGGCGGGGTCAGGCACCGTCAGCACCGTGGCCATTCCACAGGTCATCCAGCAGGTGGCGTCTTCCTACGTCAACATCACGGCACTCTTCCTGAGTGCTCACGACATCTGGGAGCAGGCTGACGAGCTGGCCCACAAAGGCAGTGGTGAGGCAGAGCAAAGGCGGAGCAAAGGCCGGAGCAAAGGGGAGGGTTAAAGTCACAGGGATATTATTACACAGGAATATGGATTCTTTATAGCTGTAGTTCTGTGTGTGACCACTAGAGGTCATGATCACCGTGGGGGGAAATATACTGGTGATGAGGTTTTATGCTGGGTTTCTGTACAGCGCTTTGACGTCGGCTGATTTGTAAAAAAAAAAAGGGCTGTAAAAATACATTTTGATTTTGATTGTAGTAATATTCATGCGAGTGTTTCATTACTCCTACTCAGTCTATTTCCTTATCTCTCCATGTCTCTAGGTTTGCTGTCTGAGTTGGACTTGGCTCTGGGCCCGTTGAGCCTGACGTCCACCATGAGCTCTTTGGTGCGTCACACACGGCAGGGACTGCAGTGGCTCCGACTGGACACCCGTGAGGCACAGTGACCGCTTCTCAGCCCTGCCCTGTCGACAATGCCTAGCCCAGCCCTGGATTGCCTAGCCCTGGCTTTCCCTGTCCGCGACATCCTTCTTGGTTTTATTTATTGACGGGATGATGAATGCAGGATCCCAAGTCCCTCTACAAGTTGTTCACATGGATACCAAGTCACCTTTTTTCTCTCAACTACATATATCTATATATATATATATCACACACACACACACACACACACGGATTACATGCATTTTCGGGTCCCTGTCCTCTGTTGATCACATTGAAGGGTTCATCAACAAACAACTATCACATCCTCTGGAGCTCAGGGGGGGCTGATGGAGGCGGAGCTGAATAGGACTTCCTCCCTTTCTCAACAACGATCCACACAGCCAGCTGACTGGCCCTGCCACCCCTCTGGGGGTCAGTAGGGGTGTCTCCCCGTGGCCTGCCCCACCCCTCTGGGGGTCAGTAGGGCTGTCTCACTGTGGCCTGCCCCACCCCTCTGGGGGTCAGTAGGGGTGTCTTCCCATGGCCTGCTCAACCCCTCTGGGGGTCAGCAGGGCTGTCTCACTGTGGCCTGCCCCACCCCTCTGGGGGTCAGTAGGGGTGTCTCCCCGTGGCCTGCCCCACCCCTCTGGGGGTCAGTAGGGGTGTCTTCCCGTGGCCTGCTCAACCCCTCTGGGTCCTGTCTGTCTTGGAGGTCAGTGAGGCCATGTCCCTGTGGGATGGTTGTCTGAAGATACCTGCTTTTTTTTGGTTGTGGTTCAGAGAGGCCTCTCACCTTTCTCCTGTGGTAATGCAAAGCAGTATTGACAAAAGCTTATTTATTAGCCTAATTATCATGATCTTTATTATTATATCACTTTAAATATATTGTTTCAATTAAGTTTTTTTTATTTTTGATTAAAAGCGTTGATATGGCCAATTTTGTTTTACTTCACAACCAACTAAAAAGTCCTATAGAAGTGAAGGGATCTATCCATCCAAGACACGTCTATAATAATACTGTTCGAATTCGGCAGGATATAGTTAGTATGTCTCTGCTGTACCATAAAGTATTATAAAGTGACTAGATGCATTGTCCTGAAATATGGGACGTCAGTATTCTTGAATGGAGACAAAGATAGTCCTTGATGCTTTTTTTTTGTGAAGATATCTTTTTCTTTTTTTCTCCCCCATTTTTCTCTTGGAAAGAGATGGATTCTACGTGTCAGGGGGGCGGGTCCACTATGTTCAATCAGTCATAACAGAAATATGATTTGAGTTGGATTTTGTACTTGCTTTCCTTTTCTTTTTTTCTTTTTTGTCAACAACTGCTCATCTAAGACATTATAGATAAGAAAACCAAATGGTCTGATTTGACCAGTAACCCTGGTCCTTACTCTTCAGACAGGAAGCAGGAAGTAACTACCTCATCTTCACTGCACATGGGAAGCAGAGCAACGCTGTCTGATGGAGGCAGAGAGAGAGAGAGAGAGAGAGAGAGAGAGAGAGAGGGACCTGTGGCCTAATGTGATGGTTGAGAGCGTTTTCTCTAGTTCTGTAATCTATCCAGCATACATGCTTTTTAACACTCAGGCTGAAGCTGCGCATCAAACCAGTTTTTATACAGACGTCGTTCAGTAGAAATTAAAGTACCTTAGATGTTGTTTTTTTTTTTTTAAGGACACTTGCCGTCTGTCTTCCCAAATGGAATACTTATTGAATATATCATCATCTTGTATTGATCATTGACAAAGCAAGTCCCATTTAACTGAAGTCAAAAGTGGATTTAGTATGTGGGTAGGAGTTTTGAAAAGCAGGATACTCATCCCTTTACGAACAGCCGTGACTGTTGGAAATGATTCACTGTAGGACTGGCAACCTGTGAGGGAGCGTTGACTGGCTGTTTAGTTTACATCCTTTGCGTAGCTCTGGTGTCACATCTTGTGCGTACATACAATAACGGCCCGTGTCATTAGAAAATAACACTTATCAACACATCTAAATGATTGCTGGGTTGTTGTTTTTCGTATGATAGTCGAAAATACAGTTTTATGTACCACACAGGTCAGCAGAAGTGACTGGGCAAATGATTGGCTAAATCTTACAACTGGTCTTTGACCCTATTGCCCATTTTTATCTCTTCAGTACCTATTACCACCATTTTTAGACCACACAACTCCCTAGATGACAAGATGTGCGTCCCAAATTGCACCCTATTCCCTAATATATAGTGCACATTTTTTTTTTTTTTACCAAGTAGTCTACTATATAGGGAACAGGGTCCAATTTGGACATAGACTGTCTTTTAGAGGAGTATTAATTTTTATCATGGACATTTATCTTCATTGTGTGTGTTCAGCACCATCTATTCATTGAGATCAAATATTACCAGACCTAGACAATGCCTTTCTGTAGAATGAATTGACATAATTTCCCTTTAAAGCGCCCTGTTCAATTTCTGTAGAATGAATGACTTGGTATTTGTTTTTCTGATAAAAAAAAGAAAAAAAAGTAAGGGTTTGATGGTATTACAATTACACACTTGTATTTGATTAAATCAGTGGTTTATTTAATGTTTAACGGATGTTATTGATGGCGAAATACTGGCGATCCTCATGATTTTGTATCAGTCAATCAATATTCTGATATTTTAAGCCTATACAACCCTGCCTCTCTCTCTCTCTCTCTCTCTCTCTCTCTCTCTCTCTCTCTCTCTCATTTCAGCATTAACACAACAATGCTTACAGCAAGATAAAAACCAACGTGTGTCATTTGCACTTGTTTCCGTGTATTTTTCAGTTTCCTCCAGGGGTTGGAGTCCTCTTGCTTGGTGTAAAGGCTTTGGTTAAGAGCAATAAAACAGGGTGGTGAATGTAAAATGATACATAGAACATGAGTAAAATACTGTTTTTGATGAAAGATTGGAGATTGGTTTACATCACCATGCTTTGCTTAAAATTGACTAAATCTGTGCCGTTTAGGTTAAATGAATTGTTTTATTGTTACTATACTGTAAAAGAAAAAGAAATTGGAGCTCACTGGAAAAGCTATTTCTATTGGAGTACAAATATATAAGGGTTACACATGAAACCACAAAATAAAAATGCGTTTGTATTTATTTTATCACAAATATGAACCGTATGAATAGAGTATACTGGTACCATGGCTTTTTTTTTTTTTTAAATATATATATTTAAAAAATCCCCCTCCAAAGTAGGGTGCTTTGTAAGTAATCAATCATACTTTGAGTTACCCAACTTGGATGTCAAACTGCACATGAAATGGAAATGTTGTCCTGTTTTGAGATGACATTCTACATTTTGTACTGACTAAAACGTTGCTCTGGTTTCTATGCCATGTTACATGTCCTTTTCATATTTTTGAAGCTTTATTGTCATGCTTCATTTCAATCTTTTTTCTTTTTTTTTGCGCTTCAGTTATAGGTATTTTGTGTGCAGAATTATAATTATTGTCCATAAATATATGATATCACGCTAAAAGGAACAACATCACCTTGGTCATTTACTGGGAAAATGTGCAGAAATCTTTTGTAATTAAACTTTTTTGCCTTGTGGAAATATGTAAATAGTTTGAGCTGCAATGTACAGAGATGTATAAAGACTGATTGACAATGAATTTTGGTTTTCTTTTGACTCAAGTTTTCCCAAAGATGCTGTTTTGCAGACATTTTGTAGCTTGGCTGCTGAAGATGAATTGTGGCTCAACAGTATATTCAGACCTCTGCACTGTAAAATGTTTGAGGCAATAAACTTTGGGGGACAATGTGCTGGCTATGTGAATTATTCTGCTATAACTACAGAAGTACAGTGCCACATCGAACTATGGGCATTCTGATATATTTCAGAATTATGACGTCTGCTATAAAACATGATTTCAATGTAAGAACATGTAACCCCCCCCCCCCCCCCCCCCCTCCCTCCTTGCTGTCCAACATTTCCTCATCTCCCACCCCTTCTAATGTGACTGTCTCCGATGCTCCTCCCTATTTTCCCCCTGCCCCGCTACAAAGCTTCTCCCTGCAGACAGTCACTGAGTCCGAGGTGCTGAATGAGCTCCTGAAACTTGACCCCCAAAAAAAACATCTGGGTCAGGTGATTTAGACCTTTCAAGGTTGCTGCCCCTATCATCGCCAAGCCTATCGCTGACCTTTTTTTAACCTGTCTCTCCTTTTCTGGGGAGGTTCCCATTGCTTGGAAGGCAGCCACGGTTCGTCCTTTATTTAAAGGGGGAGATCAAGCTGATCCTAACTGTTATAGGCCTATTTCTGTTTTGACCTGTTTATCAAAAGTGTTGGAAAAACAATTTGATAATCAACTGATCAGCTTTCTTGATGTCTATAGTATTCTCTCAGGTATGCAACCTGGTTTCCCCTCAGGTTATGGATGTGTCACTGCAACCTTAAAGGTCCTCAATGATTTTTGTCACTATTACCCTTGATTCTAAGCAATGTTGTGCTACTGTTTTTATTGACTTGGCCAAAGCTTTTGATACGGTAGACCAGAGGTTCCCAAACTTTTCATAGTCCTGTACCCCTTAACATTCAACCTCCAGCTGTACCCCCTCTAGCACCAGGGTCAGTGTACCCCCTCTAGCACCAGGGTCTGCTGTGTACCCCCTCTAGCACCAGGGTCTGCTGTGTACCCCCTCTAGCACCAGGGTCAGCGTACCACCTATAGCACCAGGGTCAGCGTACCCCCTCTAGCACCAGGGTCAGCACACTCTTTTTTGCCATCATTGTAAGCCTGCCACACACACACTGCGATACATTTATTAGACATGAGTGACATTGCATCGTCTGTGGATCTATTGGGGCAGAAAGCAAGTTGAAGTGGGTCTCTAGGGTGTAAGATAGGTGTCAGGTCCCTGACCAAGGCCCTTCTCCCCTGATTTCTGTTTGGTCGGACTCTAGGAAGAGTCTTGGTGTTTCCCCTTTTTTTAAATTTTCGCCTAAAGTGACATACCCAAATCTAACTGCCTGAAGCTCAGAACCTGAAGCAAGGATATGCATATTCTTGATACCATTTGAAAGGAAACACTTTGAAGTTTGAGGAAAAATATAACACATTAGATCTGGTATTTTTTTTTGTATTTGATGTACAATCATCTTTGAAATGCACGAGAAAGACCATAATGTATTATGCCAGCCCAGGCTCAATTTAGATTTTGGCCACTAGATGGCAGCAGTGTACGTGCAACGTTTTAGACTGATGCAATGAACCATTGCATTTCTGTTCAAAATGTTGTATCAAGACTGCCCAAATGTGCCTAATTAGTTGAATACATGTTCAAGTATTATTTTACTGTAATATCTACTGTAAATTGGACAGTGTAGTTAGATTAACAAGAATTGAAGCTTTCTGCCAATATCAGATAGGTCTATGTCCTGGGAATTTTTCTTGTTACTTATGCAAATCATATTAGAAATCATATTTTCTTGTTACTCATGCTAATCACATTAGCCTATGTTAGCTCAACCGTCCAGTGGGGGACCCAGTGATCCTGTTGATGAGGTTGATGGAGGCCACTGTGTTCTTGAGGACCTTCAATGCTGCAGAAATGTTTTGGAACCCTTCCCTAGATCTGTGCCTCGACACAATCCAGTCTCAGAGCTATATGGACAATTCCTTCGAACCTCATGGCTTGGTTTTTGCTCTGCCTTGCATTGTCAACGGTGGGTGGACTCCAATCAAGTTGTAGAAACAGGGATGATCAATGGAAACAGGATGCACCTGAGCTCAATTTTGAGTCTCATAACATAGGGTCTGAATACTTATGTAAATAAGGTTTTTCTGTGTTTTATTTGTACATACATTTGCAAAAAAAATCTAAAAACCAGTTTTTGCTTTGTCATTATGGGGTATTGTGTGTAGATTGATGAGGGCATTTTTTATTTAATCAATTTTAAAGTAACTTAACAAAATGTGAAAAAGTCGAGGGGTCTGAATACTCTCGGAATGTACTGTAATATCTCTAACGAGGAGAGGAGCGGTGGGCTACTGAACTTGAAGCAGCGAATGCTGAGAGCGTGTGAATAATGTCAGAGAGAGGAGTGTTTAATACAACAGGTAAGCTAACGCATACAAAGCAGGAAGACGATCAGCTTCTAAATCATTTGCAGCAGGAAGAAAAAAAAACATTTTCGTCCGAAAGTTCTTTCTGGAATGCTGCCCTCTAATTTGGAACTCCCTTTGTTATTGGTCTATTCATTTCTACCGTCTAGTGATGTCACCTGGCAAGTCAAAACTCCACCCATACAAAACCTGCTAATTAGAAGGTCCTGGGTAACGTTATATACCCTATGAAAGTCTTCTTCCTGGTTCAAGTCCCCGTACTGTTTTTGAATGGGCTTCAAGCTTATATCATCAAATTCATGAAAATTGGGTAATTGAAGACACATTAAATTATATTATTTTCATGGATTCGTTTACCTTGACCTTTTACAAAAAAACTAAATCGAAAACTTTGATGAAAGGTATCAGGTAGAAGTAAATTAATCCCAGAATCCACAAATACACTACATGGGGCATTGTCATGCTGCAACAGGAAAGGGCCTTCCCCAAACTGTTACCACAAAGTTGGAAGTACAGAATCGTCTAGAATGTCATTGTATGCTGTAGTATTAAGGTTTCTGTTCACTGGAACTAAGGGGCTTAGCCCGAATCATGAAAAACAGCCCCAGACCATTATTTCTCCTTCCGCAAACTTTACGGTTGGCACTATGCATTTGGGCGGGTAGCGTTCTCCTGGATTCGTCCGTCAGACTGCCAGATGGTGAAGTGGGATTCATCAAATCCAGAGAATGTTTCCACTGCTCCAGAGTCGAATGGCGACAAGCTTTACACCACTCCAACCGAAGCCTGGCATTGCGCATGGTTGATCTTAGGCTCGTGTGTGTGCGGCTGCTCGGCCATGGAAACCCATTTTATGAAACTCCTGACCAACAGTTCTTGTGCTGACGTTGCTTCCAGAGGCAGTTTGAAACTAGGTAGTGAGTGCTCCAACAGAGCACAGACGGTTTTTACACGCTTTTCAGCACTCGGCGGTCCCGATCCTTGAGCGGCCTACCACTTCACAGCTGAGCCGTTGTTGCTCCTAGATATTTTCACTTCACAATAACAGCACTTACAGTCGACCTGGGGAAGCTCTAGCGGGACAGAAATGTGACGAACTGACTTGCTGGATGGGTGGCATCCTCTAACGGTGCCACGTTGATCGTTTGAATGTTCAGCTCACTGAACTCTTCAGTAAGGCCGTTTTACTGCCGATGTTTCTCTATGGAGATAGCATGGCTGTGTGCTCGATTATATACACCTTATCAGCAACGGGTTTGGCTGAAATAGTCAAATCCACTCATTTTAATTTAAATTTTTAAATTTTACCTTTATTTAACCACGCAAGTCAGTTAAGAACACATTCTTATTTTCAATGACGGCCTAGGAACAGTGGGTTAACTGCCTGTTCAGGGGCAGAACGACAGATTTGTACCTTGTCAGCACGGGGGTTTGAACTCACAACCTTCCGGTTACTAGTCCAACGCTCTAACCACTAGGCTACCCTGCCGCCCCATTTGAAGGGTGTCCACATACGTTTGGCCATGTATCCTCTTGAAAAAAAAACATTCAAACGATTAACAAAAGCACAACACAAGCTACAGTTTACAGTGTATGAATTTACAAAACATGTTGTACTTTCTCTATTAAAATTGGCAAGTCAATATACCAGCAGTGAAAAGCTGAATACATCGAGGCAGGTAGCTCTAGTGGTTAGAGTGTTGGACTAGTAACCGAAAGATCAAATCCCCAAGCTGACGAGGTAAAAAAAAAAGAAGGTTGTTCTGCCCCTGAACAAGGCAGTTAACCCACTGTTCCTAGGCTGTCATTGAAAATAAGAATTTGCTCTTAACTGACTTGCCTAGTTAAATAAAGGTTAAAAAAATATACACTGCTCAAAAAAATAAAGGGAACACTTAAACAACACAATGTAACTCCAAGTCAATCACACTTTTGTGAAATCAAACTGTCCACTTAGGAAGCAACACTGATTGACAATAAATTTCACATGCTGTTGTGCAAATGGAATAGACAACAGGTGGAAATTATAGGCAATTAGCAAGACACCCCCAATAAAGGAGTGGTTCTGCAGGTGTTGACCACTTCTCAGTTCCTATGCTTCCTGGCTGATGTTTTGGTCACTTTTGAATGCTGGCGGTGCTTTCACTCTAGTGGTAGCATGAGACGGAGTCTACAACCCACACAAGTGGCTCAGGTAGTGCAGCTCATCCAGGATTGAACATCAATGCGAGCTGTGGCAAGAAGGTTTTCTGTGTCTGTCAGCGTAGTGTCCAGAGCATGGAGGCGCTACCAGGAGACAGGCCAGTACATCAGGAGACGTGGAGGAGGCCGTTGGAGGGCAACAACCAAGCAGCAGGACCCGCTACCTCCACCTTTGTGCAAAGAGGAGCACTGCCAGAGCCCTGCAAAATGACCACCAGCAGGCCACAAATGTGCATGTGTCTGCTCAAACGGTCAGAAACAGACTCCATGAGGGTGGTATGAGGGCCCGACGTCCACAGGTGGGGGTTGTGCTTACAGCCCAACACCGTGCAGGACGTTTGGCATTTGCCAGAGAACACCAAGATTGGCAAATTCGCCACTGGCGCCCTGTGCTCTTCACAGATGAAAGCAGGTTCACACTGAGCACATGTGACAGACGTGACAGAGTCTGGAGACGCCGTGGAGAACGTTCTGCTGCCTGCAACATCCTCCAGCATGACCGGTTTGGCGGTGGGTCAGTCATGGTGTGGGGTGGCATTTCTTTGGGGGGCCGCACAGCCCTCCATGTGCTCGCCAGAGGTAGCCTGACTGCCATTAGGTACCGAGATGAGATCCTCAGACCCCTTGTGAGACCATATGCTGGTGCGGTTGGCCCTGGGTTCCTCCTAATGTAAGACAATGCTAGACCTCATGTAGCTGGAGTGTGTCAGCAGTTCCTGCAAAAGGAAGGCATTGATGCTATGGACTGGCCAGCCCGTTCCCCAGACCTGAATCCAATTGAGCACATCTGGGACATCATGTCTCGCTCCATCCACCAACTGTCTGTTGCACCACAGACTGTCCAGGCGTTGGCGGATGCTTTAGTCCAGGTCTGGGAGGAGATCCCTCAGGAGACCATCTGCCACCTCATCAGGAGCATGCCCAGGCGTTGTAGGGATGTCATACAGGCACGTGGAGGCCACACACACTACTGAGCCTCATTTTGACTTGTTTTAAGGACATTACATTTTCCACTTTAATTTAGAGTGTGACTCCAAATCCAGACCTCCATGGGTTGATAAATTTGATTTCCATTGATCATTTTTGTGTGATTTTGTTGTCAGCACATTCAACTATGTAAAGAAAAAAGTATTTAATAAGAATATTTCATTCATTCAGATCTAGGATGTGTTATTTTAGTGTTCCCTTTATTTTTTTGAGCAGTGTATATATATTGCTTTACCATAACAGTTAGAAGAATACTGTGTGCTCTCAGGCCTCTACTCCACCACTACCACATATCTACAGTACTAAGTGTGTTTGTTTCTTCACAGTTCCATAAGGTGTTTTTTAAATCTACTTTTACTGCTTGCGTCAGTTACTTGATGTGGAATAGAGTTCCATGTAGTCATGGCTCTATGTAGTACTGTGGAATAGAGTTCCATGTAGTCATGGCTCTATGTAGTACTGTGGAATAGAGTTCCATGTAGTCATGGCTCTATGTAGTACTGTGGAATAGAGTTCCATGTAGTCATGGCTCTATGTAGTACTGTGGAATAAAGTTCCATGTAGTCATGGCTCTATGTAGTACTGTGGAATAAAGTTCCATGTAGTCATGGCTCTATGTAGTACTGTGGAATAAAGTTCCATGTAGTCATGGCTCTATGTAGTACTGTGGAATAGAGTTCCATGTAGTCATGGCTCTATGTAGTACTGTGTGCCTCCCACAGTCTGTTCTGGACTTAGGGACTGTGTAATAGCAGTCTAACACAAGCAAACTGAATTATGAGGTGAAATGATAACAAAATATTTATTAAACAAAAGTGAAAATCAGATGATAGGATGATATAACAAAAGTAAATCAAGTAAAAAATCTAACTACAATATTTTCAGCCACATTTGAAAGGTCTCCGGCACGCAAGACACTTGGAAATAGTTTTACTTTTTTTTTTATTCAAACCTCTTTTAGAAAATAATGCATTATCAATACATTAAATACAACAGTAAATAATAAATTTCCATACATTATCGTAAAATAGCTTGACCATTTGGCAGAAATATTAAATCTCCGGTGGTAGTTGTAGCCCAGTTTATTTGGTATTCAGAAAAGTGCTTTGATTACTACTGTAGTGCGATACATACTACCACAGACAAGCATCCAACCTAAAAAAAAGTCTAAACATTTGAAATTGAAATATTACATGTTGCCGACCGATTTATAAGAATTAAAGAGATTATTAGAAAATATATTCTCTCAAAAATGTATGTCTCAAAAACAGTTCTTAGAGATTGTTGTATTCATGCTTTATTTAAACAGACCTAAGTTATTGACATGGTGATTTCTTATACAAGAGAAACTGTGGCAATCATGGTTCATTACAAATATACAAAAACTCATCCAAATCCCATGTTTCATGTTTCCGATTCTCCTCCAAAGTTGGGGTTGTTAAAAGCAGGCTGCAATATAAGAACAAATCGTGTCATTTGAGGGAAGATTAATTCTTAAATTTGAACATTTGGAGAGTGTTCATGAATCCCTGTAAACCTCCTCACATGAACATCGCCCCTTATCTCAATATAGATAAGAGGAACTAGGCAAGGATGTCTATTATAGGGTTATATCCTTCCTGTTTGGCCCTGTCCGGGGGTGTCATCGAATGGGGCCACAGTGTCTCCTGACCCCTGCTGTCTCAGCCTCTAGTATTTATGCTGCAGTAGTTTATGTGTCGGGGGACTAGGGTCAGTTTGTTATATCTGGAGTACTTCTCCTGTCTTATCCGGTGTCCTGTGTGAATTTAAGAATGCTCTCTCTAATTCTCTCTTTCTTTCTCTCTCTCGGAGGACCTGAGCGGTAGGACCATGCCTCAGGACTACCTGGCATGATGACTCCTTGCTGTCCCCAGTCCACCTGGCCGTGCTGCTGCTCCAGTTTCAACTGTTCTGCCTGTGATTATTAGTAGTTGACCATGCTGGTCATTTATGAACATTTGAACATCTTGGCCATGTTCTGTTATAATCTCCACCTGGCACAGCCAGAAGAGGACTGGCCACCCCACCTAGCCTGGTTCCTCTCTAGGTTTCTTCCTAGGTTTTGGCCTTTCTAGGGAGTTTTTCCTAGCCACCGTGCTTCTACACCTGCATTGCTTGCTGTTTGGGGTTGTAGGCTGGGTTTCTGTACAGCACTTTGAGATATCAGCTGATGTACGAAGGGCTTTATAAATAAATTTGATTTGATTTTATCCCTGTTTGTTATTTGTTTTGTTTACAGCTAAATGCTATTTCCTCTCAGGTGCTCTGTTACCATCATGTACATCTTTTATGTTTAAGAAACCACGGTTGCTATAAGCTTCACTTACCACATCAACGCTCCTTCCCGTTCTCGTTGGGAAGCTGACGTCACTCAGCTTGACTCCTCTGATGCTGAAGACGTAATAAAGCAGTCCAAATATCAAGGTGAAGACAACAATGGCCCCAATCACAGCCCCAGCGATCAGTCCAGCACCTGTTAAACAAAGGACAAAATATGAATGAATATGATCCGTTTTTTTATGATCTATGGTTTCGGGAACGATCTATGTTTATTTTTTTCAATGTTGTAACTAGTCTAGCAAACTTACCGCTAGCCTGGGGAGCATCAGTGGGAATGACTATACCACCGCCATCTGTGGTGTAGTCTGCAGGAGAAATAACAGTGGCATTTACATCTGAAAATACCGCATCAATGGACCCTGTGCCTGTCTGTATCAGTTATACTGAGTACTCACATTGGCGGTGGCGACAGGCATATCCTCTCTTCTGCATACAGTTGTTATCATTCCATTGTCCGTCAGGGTACATCTCGACACAGTTCTCTCCTCCCACGTCTCCATTGTGGAAGGCTTCGTTGGGCTCGTTAGGCGCCCAGTTTAGGAAAGCCAAGGAATGCATGTCTGTCCAACTCCAGCCAACTGGAAACAGGTATAAATATTAGTATAACGTTAGATACTTAGGTGAGAAAACCACACGGTGAAACGTCAGTGCATCATTTACTTGGGTCGTTCCACTAATTCAATGCCTTTTGAGAAGTGTAACTTGGTTTAAAAGTCTGTAATGAAGACGATGAACACGATCAACTTAATAAATAAACAAGTTTTCCTATCTCAAGAGGTTCAATTAAAATAATACTATAGTAAGTGTCTCTTAAGTGCCAAATAAATTAACATGGTTGACTGTAACTCTGTCATCTTAAATCAGCCATAGATCCTCTCGTGACAGGGGCGAATGGAAGCTGGTTGTGTGCAACAGGGATTGGCAATTGAATGCAAGCATAACAAAAAAATGTAATTGCAAACATTTCTAGCCTGTCTATCTATAGGTAACAGGGTTGATGTGTTATTCTAGCCTGTCTATCTATAGGTAACAGGGTTGATGTGTTATTCTAGCCTGTCTATCTATAGGTAACAGGGTTGACGTGTTATTCTAGCCTGTCTATCTATAGGTAACAGGGTTGATGTGTTATTCTAGCCTGTCTATCTATAGGTAACAGGGTTGATGTGTTATTCTAGCCTGTCTATCTATAGGTAACAGGGTTGACGTGTTATTCTAGCCTGTCTATCTATAGGTAACAGGGTTGATGTGTTATTCTAGCCTGTCTATCTATAGGTAACAGGGTTGATGTGTTATTCTAGCCTGTCTATCTATAGGTAACAGGGTTGATGTGTTATTCTAGCCTGTCTATCTATAGGTAACAGGGTTGATGTGTTATTCTAGCCTGTCTATCTATAGGTAACAGGGTTGATGTGTTATTCTAGCCTGTCTATCTATAGGTAACAGGGTTGATGTGTTATTCTAGCCTGTCTATCTATAGGTAACAGGGTTGACGTGTTATTCTAGCCTGTCTATCTATAGGTAACAGGGTTGACGTGTTATTCTAGCCTGTCTATCTATAGGTAACAGGGTTGATGTGTTATTCTAGCCTGTCTATCTATAGGTAACAGGGTTGACGTGTTATTCTAGCCTGTCTATCTATAGGTAACAGGGTTGATGTGTTATTCTAGCCTGTCTATCTATAGGTAACAGGGTTGATGTGTTATTCTAGCCTGTCTATCTATAGGTAACAGGGTTGATGTGTTATACTAGCCTGTCTATCTATAGGTAACAGGGTTGATGTGTTATTCTAGCCTGTCTATCTATAGGTAACAGGGTTGATGTGTTATACTAGCCTGTCTATCTATAGGTAACAGGGTTGATGTGTTATTCTAGCCTGTCTATCTATAGGTAACAGGGTTGATGTGTTATTCTAGCCTGTCTATCTATAGGTAACAGGGTTGATGTGTTATTCTAGCCTGTCTATCTATAGGTAACAGGGTTGATGTGTTATTCTAGCCTGTCTATCTATAGGTAACAGGGTTGATGTGTTATTCTAGCCTGTCTATCTATAGGTAACAGGGTTGATGTGTTATTCTAGCCTGTCTATCTATAGGTAACAGGGTTGATGTGTTATTCTAGCCTGTCTATCTATAGGTAACAGGGTTGATGTGTTATTCTAGCCTGTCTATCTATAGGTAACAGGGTTGATGTGTTATTCTAGCCTGTCTATCTATAGGTAACAGGGTTGATGTGTTATTCTAGCCTGTCTATCTATAGGTAACAGGGTTGACGTGTTATTCTAGCCTGTCTATCTATAGGTAACAGGGTTGATGTGTTATTCTAGCCTGTCTATCTATAGGTAACAGGGTTGATGTGTTATTCTAGCCTGTCTATCTATAGGTAACAGGGTTGATGTGTTATTCTAGCCTGTCTATCTATAGGTAACAGGGTTGATGTGTTATTCTAGCCTGTCTATCTATAGGTAACAGGGTTGATGTGTTATTCTAGCCTGTCTATCTATAGGTAACAGGGTTGACGTGTTATTCTAGCCTGTCTATCTATAGGTAACAGGGTTGACGTGTTATTCTAGCCTGTCTATCTATAGGTAACAGGGTTGACGTGTTATTCTAGCCTGTCTATCTATAGGTAACAGGGTTGATGTGTTATTCTAGCCTGTCTATCTATAGGTAACAGGGTTGACGTGTTATTCTAGCCTGTCTATCTATAGGTAACAGGGTTGATGTGTTATTCTAGCCTGTCTATCTATAGGTAACAGGGTTGATGTGTTATTCTAGCCTGTCTATCTATAGGTAACAGGGTTGATGTGTTATACTAGCCTGTCTATCTATAGGTAACAGGGTTGATGTGTTATTCTAGCCTGTCTATCTATAGGTAACAGGGTTGATGTGTTATACTAGCCTGTCTATCTATAGGTAACAGGGTTGATGTGTTATTCTAGCCTGTCTATCTATAGGTAACAGGGTTGATGTGTTATTCTAGCCTGTCTATCTATAGGTAACAGGGTTGATGTGTTATTCTAGCCTGTCTATCTATAGGTAACAGGGTTGATGTGTTATTCTAGCCTGTCTATCTATAGGTAACAGGGTTGATGTGTTATTCTAGCCTGTCTATCTATAGGTAACAGGGTTGATGTGTTATTCTAGCCTGTCTATCTATAGGTAACAGGGTTGATGTGTTATTCTAGCCTGTCTATCTATAGGTAACAGGGTTGATGTGTTATTCTAGCCTGTCTATCTATAGGTAACAGGGTTGATGTGTTATTCTAGCCTGTCTATCTATAGGTAACAGGGTTGATGTGTTATTCTAGCCTGTCTATCTATAGGTAACAGGGTTGATGTGTTATTCTAGCCTGTCTATCTATAGGTAACAGGGTTGATGTGTTATTCTAGCCTGTCTATCTATAGGTAACAGGGTTGATGTGTTATTCTAGCCTGTCTATCTATAGGTAACAGGGTTGATGTGTTATTCTAGCCTGTCTATCTATAGGTAACAGGGTTGATGTGTTATTCTAGCCTGTCTATCTATAGGTAACAGGGTTGATGTGTTATTCTAGCCTGTCTATCTATAGGTAACAGGGTTGATGTGTTATTATAATATGTAATTAAAGAGTAGAATCAGCTCACCTGCTTTTACACGATGATTTGACTATTAGATGTTTAAAATGTTTCTATTGAACCAAATATTTAAAATAATAGTTTCACCACATTAAAATGAGACTTCAGGTCACATAACAGGGGGTTGACCTTAAAATGAGTGACAGATGTAAATGAATCACTAATCACATTAAATAGTCATCTCCAGAAATGACTTTTGTCAATTTTTTTAAACATTTATTTTACCAGGCAGGTCAGTTAAGAACAAATTCTTATTTTCAATGACGGCCTAGGAACAGTGGGTTAACTGCCTGTTCAGGGGCAGAACGACAAATTTGTACCTTGTCAGCTCGGGGGTTTGAACTTGCAACCTTCCGGTTACTAGTCCAAAGTTCTAACCACTAGGCTACCCTGCCGCCCCGAAGCAACACAATAAATAGGTCTTTACATTAGAGAAATTATTAGATTAAAATGGGTTGAAATGCAACATTTTGGCACTTCAGCAAGACTTTATTCATATTAAGAAATCTGATATATTGAATTCTCCATGGGTCTATTTTAAAGGGCACTTCAGTTGACATAACAGGTTTTTATTTCTACTTCAAATAAAGAAGGTATGCAAAAGGCACGGTTTCGTGGAACGACCCACTTACAGTTGTTGTCCCTGGTCAAGCCGATCCAGACGTTGTGTACTCTGGTGTAATTCATTTTCAAGATGAACTCCACCTCTGGTCTACTGTGGATGGACACCAGGTCTCCTCTCACTATTTGGCAGTAGTGTCTTGCCTCTGGCCAGGAGAATCCCTGGGGCCCGTTGTATACAAAGTAGCAGTAGCGACCAAAGGGAACCCAGCCTAAAAGGCATTTCCCATCTCCAGGGGCTGGGGTTGGAGGAGGAGACTCTGAGGAGAGAGGAATATAAATATTTAGTATTTTAACAGGAGACATCTGCAATTATCGGAAACCTGTGGACAATATAGTACACTTGTCAAGAGTGGGCTAGTTAAATTAGTCTGCTTATCCCATAAGAGTCTAAGCCCTGTCTAAGATGGGGGGGGGGGGGGTCTACTAAGCTATATGGAATTGTTTTAAGAAGGTCAAACCAAGGATCATTTTGCTATATGATTTAGACCCCTTCAAGCCCCCTTGAAGAATCCCAAAAATATCAAATTTTTTGGGGGGATTAAACAATTTATTTGGCCTTACTGCTATTAGCCCATACAAACACATTGATTAACAGGTTCACTACATTGAACAACAGATAGTCCCAAAAAAAGAAATCTAAAGGAAGTTTGTTCTGAAGTGTTTGTCCTATATCTCAGAGATATAAGAAAGATCAGGAAACTTTGTATTTCTTATTTATTTTTATCACAAATATTTAACCCCTTATTTTTGGAACGAAACATATTAGTGTGTATCCCAAACTCTTCGGAAGCTTCAGACAGAAGTTGGCAGATCGGCTGCACCAACTTCAGACGAGTCCCAAAACGAATGTGGGGGTCGTAGAACAAAACGGAGAACATCATTGTGTTCGTGAGAGTCTCGTCTTTTTTGCGATGTCTCATGGTCTGACAAACACCTCTGTAGCTCTGTTACATTTCACCACAGATGCAGAAGTGCAACATAGGCGGACAGATTTTAATGGGGATTTTTTTTGTTTTGTTATGCAAATCAGATTTCGGCGGGGGTGTGAACATCGACCTCGGGGGGTTATGCTGCAGTGGAGATGTAAAGTGCCTTCCGACTTTAAAATAAAAAATATCTATATTTTGTGTCACTGGCCTACACACAATACCCCATAATATCAAAGTGGAATTCTGTTTCAAGAAAGTTTATTTTTTTATTTTTTATAAAAATATTCTAAAACATGCATCCTGTTTGCAATAAGGCACGAAAGTAAAACTGAAAAAAAATTGGTAAACAAATGAACTTTATGTCTTAATACAAAGTGCTATGTTTGGGGAAAACCTAACAAAACACATTACTGAGTACTACTCTTCATATTTTCAAGCATGGTGGTGGCTGCATCATGCTTTGGGTATGCTTGTCATCGGCAAGGACAAGGGAATATTTTTTTTGTATATATATATATATATATATATAAAGAAACGCAATAGAGCTAAGCACAGGCAAAATCCTAGTGGTAAACTTTGTTTAATTCTTTCCAACAGACACTGGGAGACAAATTCACCTTTCAGGAGGACAATAACCTAAAACACAAGGCCAAATATACACTGGAGTTGTTTACCAAGACAACACTGAATGTTCCTTAACGGCCTAGTTACAGTTTTGATTTAAATCACCTTGAAAATCTATGACAAGACTTGAAAATGGCTGTCTAGAGTGATCAACAACCAACTTGACAGAGCTTGAATAATTTTTTAAGAATAATGTGAAAATATTATACAATTCAGGTGTGCAAAAGCTCTTAGAGACTTACTCAGAAAGACTCACAGCTGTAATTGATGCCAAAGGTGATTCTAACATGTACTGACGGAGGGGTGTGAATACTTATGTAAATGAGATATTTCTGTATTTCATTTTCAATAAATTTGCAAACATAAAAAAAATGATGAGATTTAAATATATATAATCCATTTTTCAATTCAGGCTGTAACACAACAAATTGTGGAATAAATCAAGGGGTGTGAATGCTTTCTGAAGGCCCTGTAGCTCCTACCTGAGGAGATCTTGCAGATATAGGCCTTGGCAGAATTACAATCGGTGTCGTTCCATGTTCCATGGAAGATAGGGTCTGCACGCATTGCTACACAGCCCTCTGTTTTGTGGTTACTAGGCTCCCCAGGTCCCCAGTGAGTGAAGAACACTGACCAGCCGTCTGTCCATGTATATGAACTGCTATCATCCTGTAGATACAACAAACAATCAACCAAGAGCAACTTGTCCACTTACCATAATCAAAGAAATGACAACTTCAAATGATCTTTGTTGAGATTTATGCCAGTTCAATTCAATAAAGAGGATTGGGCTAGCACCTTGCGTCTTAGTCCAATCCATGCGTCTGCTTTGCCCTGGAGTACAACCCCGGCCACAAAGGCCTGGTCGTAGCTCATGTCTACGCTGGCCAAGTTACCACCTTCCTGCTCACAGGCCACCTGAGCTGCCTCCCACGTCTTCGGCTCCTCCACCAGCTTGTAGCAGTTCTTATACCAGGAGATGTAACCAGAGGGGCAGGGGTTTTTGGTTGGAGCTGGCGGAGCTATACTGCTTGCTGTCGGAATTAAATTGTAGAACTTTTAACAAAAAGTCACAAAAACATTAAGCTGCAAAGAGTGAGTTGTGTGCAACAACAAAAAAGTTGTAAAAAAAAAAAGGTCAGCACTAACATTTCTTCATGGAGCAGACCCAGCTATGTTCCTCAGTGCACAAGTCATCATTCCAGCGTCCACTCACCAAGTAGTTATGGGTAATGGCGGTGCAGTGCTCCTGGGGGAGGAAATAGGTCAAAGTTTAAACTTTGTGAAACTTGTAGCTTATTATCTCGTTTAAAACCGATCCAGTCTATGAGTGGAAAAACCTTAGAACCTTTGACATTTGTGGTGACCTTCAAAAACCCCTCATCTGAAGTATGTTGGAGCTGTGCATGATTCTCACCCGTCCTCCATTGTTGTTGGGTTCCTTGTCGGCCCAGTTGGTGTACAACACTGGACTCACACCATCACTCCAGCCAAACCCTCCCTCCACCAGGCTGTCTGTCAAGCCAATCCATGTTGGCAGCCTCAGATCCCTTAGATAGCTGGACACAAAGTCTGGAGAACAGAGGCCATTCAAATATAAAGCCACCATGAAAAAGGTCAAAGGAACGTTGATCGACTGGATCTCCAAAGCTAGAGTTGCTTCTGTAGCTTACCGTTCTCATATTGATTGTCGATGACAGCTAATTCTGCTCCTTTACTTTGGCACCAACTCCGAGCAGAGGTCCAGTTGGCTTTCATCCCGTGCCCGTGCCCTTGGAACATAAAGCACTTGTTTCTGAACAGCATCCATCCTAGAACAGACAAAGACACTGGTTACTACTAGTGTTTTGGGGGATCATTTTACAATCAGAACCTGTAGTATTAATGGGGGTGTGTCTGCCCTACCCGCTGGGCAGTATCCCGTCCAGGGTTGGGTGGGAGGAGGTGGAGTGTGGTCTTCATTAGGGTATTTCTTACACAGGTAACCTGCATTGGTACGGGCGCAGTTGACATCATTCCAGCTACCTACGAGACACAAGATGCAGAATATGTTGGATGCAGGGCTCTAAATTAACCATTTTCAGCACAACATAAAAAGTTAGGAGCACAACATAAAAAGTTAGGAGCACAACATAAGAATTAGGAGCACAACATAAAAAAGTTAGGAGCACAACATAAAAAAGTTAGGAGCACAACATAAAAAAGTTAGGAGCACAACATAAAAAAGTTAGGAGCACAACATAAAAAAGTTAGGAGCACAACATAAAAAAGTTAGGAGCACAACATAAGAATTAGGAGCACAACATAAAAAAGTTAGGAGCACAACATAAAAAAGTTAGGAGCACAACATAAAAAAGTTAGGAGCACAACATAAAAAAGTTAGGAGCACAACATAAAAAAGTTAGGAGCACAACATAAAAAAGTTAGGAGCACAACATAAAAAAGTTAGGAGCACAACATAAAAAGTTAGGAGCACAACATAAAAAAGTTAGGAGCACAACATAAAAAAAGTTAGGAGCACAACATAAAAAAGTTAGGAGCACAACATAAAAAGTTAGGAGCACAACATAAAAGTTAGGAGCACAACATAAGAATTAGGAGCACAACATACAAATTAAGAGCACAAAATAAAAAGTTAGGAGCACAACATAAGAATTAGGAGCACAACATAAAAATTAAGAGCACAACATAAAAATTAGGAG
This sequence comes from Oncorhynchus kisutch, assembly GCF_002021735.2. Lineage (NCBI taxonomy): Eukaryota > Metazoa > Chordata > Actinopteri > Salmoniformes > Salmonidae > Oncorhynchus > Oncorhynchus kisutch. The sequence continues at coordinate 8,797,604 of NC_034179.2, read as the reverse complement.
CACAACATAAGAATTAGGAGCACAACATAAAAATTAAGAGCACAACATAAAAATTAGGAGCACAACATAAAAGCACCAGAAAATAAGATTTTTAAATTGATTGAGACACAGCCTATATTGGGCCTATACAAAGTTCTAGCTACTTTCGTGCCTTAACCCTGTAAAAAGCCATTGAAAATGTTGATGCAAAACCCTGTCATTGACATTCCAGTCATTTGTGGAATAGTAGGTTTCTACATCGTGTATTGAGATGCAACCCATTGAAAATTCTACACTGTCTCTTTAAGAGTGTCAAATTCATTGCAATAATCTGAGTATTGATCTCCTGAAGAAGTATCCCTTTTCCTTTCTTTCCTCAAATGTTTGGATATGCTGCTAATTAAGTTTGCTAGCTAGCTAATGAATTTACATGACTGAACAAGGTGTCAACAAATTCCCCGCGAGGGGTTTTGGTACAGCCTGCAATTTTTTTACGAACGTATAGACAATTCACGATAGGAGGGAAAAAAACATTGAGTCGGTAATATATGGGTCATACAGTATCTTTTTACCTGACAATCCGTTTATCCGTTTAGTAATGATGAAACAGTAACGAATCTGTGCACACTCTTATCTCTAAGGCACTCGAAAACAACAGTACAACGAAGACTAATCATTATTATCTGGTTGCAAATTAGCAAAATATGCGACCAAAATTGTTGGATGGGAGTTGAATATTTTGTATTTCTATTTTTATTTTAAAAAATTCCCCAGAAAGTTCAACCTGTTTACATCAGTACCTTGATGTCTGTTCATCTGGACACACTGTTCCTCCCCATTGGCATTATTAGGCTCTCCCAGACCCCAGAAAACATATGTGACAGGGGACCAGTCCACCCACCTGGGTAGGGGAACAGAGATAGGTGGTTAGCAGTCTTGACAATGTCCCACACCATATTGTACAACAGTTTGGGTAGTATCAATACAAAAAAAGACATACTGGTACTGGTCTGCTGCGATCCCAAACACAACCATTCCAATCCATGATGATTCAGCCCGTCCCGTCCCAATCTGCAATGTCAAGAAGCGTTACTGAGAGGAGCCACACACTGAGAGTTTTTGTAACATCTCCTGCACAACCGATAAACAAAACAAACACAAAAAAAAGGTCTGCTTGGACAAGCATTTCACACCATCGTGTTGATGTACGCCTGTTCATCTTTGTTTAAGATGGAGACCAGTAGAGCCTTCTCATCGTAGCAACGGGACATAGCTGTCTGGAAGTCTACTATGTCGGTGTCATTGTAGTAGTAGCAGATGCCATTGTTCTTCCTCCAGGCAGCGTTGGTACCGCAGTCAGGTGCTGGAAAAGATACAAGCCATTTCTCAGGGTCATACAGGTCATAGAAACTTCTGGAACAAATCAATGATCATGACTCTATGGTGCCATCTTATGGTTTAACAGTGCGATCAGAGGTGCACTAAGCTAAGCTACCTGGAACAGGAGGAGGGGGAACTGGAGGCACGATGGGTTTCTTCACCTTGGAGATCATGCAGATCCAGTCCTGATGGGCATCACAGTTGAGATCGTTCCACCAAGAGGATGTCCCATTTGTGTTGCTCACCATCTCTACACAGTCCTCACGACCCTCATGGTTGTTGGGCTCCCCATTTCCCCAGTTGGTGTGGCTCACAGGAGTAGCGTCACTCCAGTGGTAACCTCCATCTGTAGGGTTGTGTTTCAGACCGATCCACTTGGACTTCCCCTTGGTGTACGTGGACAGGAAGCTCTCTTCCTCCATGTTATGGATACTGACAAGGTCTGCCCCCCTGGAGATACAGTCTTCACGGGCTGCAGGCCAACTCTTCTTCTTGGAGAAGTCCACCATGAAGAGCTACAACAAACATTTCGAGACACTAAGGTTTTTTCAGTTCATATAGTGTTGAGGCTCTTTACCCTGTATCAGTTCAGCAGTTCAGATGAAGCTAGTCTGTGTCTTTAACCTGTACTAGTTCAGCAGTTCAGATGAAGCTGGTCTGTGTCTTTTCCCTGTACTAGTTCAGCAGTTCAGATGAAGCTGGTCTGTGTCTTTGCCCTGTACTAGTTCAGCAGTTCAGATGAAGCTAGTCTGTGTCTTTACCCTGTACTAGTTCAGCAGTTCAGATGAAGCTGGTCTGTGTCTTTACCCTGTACTAGTTCAGCAGTTCAGATGAAGCTGGTCTGTATCTTTACCCTGTACTAGTTCAGCAGTTCAGATGAAGCTGGTCTGTATCTTTACCCTGTACTAGTTTGGCAGTTCAGGTGAAGCTAGTCGGTGTATATTTACCCTGTACTAGTTCAGAGTGTTCAGATGAAGCTAGTCTGTGTCTTTACCCTGTATCAGTTCAGATGAAGCTGGTCTGTATTTTTACCCTGTACTAGTTCAGCAGTTCAGATGAAGCTGGTCTCTATCTTTACCCTGTACTAGTTCAGCAGTTCAGATGAAGCTGGTCTGCATCTTTACCCTGTACTAGTTCAAATCAAATCAAATTTTATTTGTCACATACACATGGTTAGCAGATGTTAATGCGAGTGTAGCGAAATGCTTGTGCTTCTAGTTCCGACAATGCAGTAATAACCAACAAGTAATCTAACTAACAATTCCAAACTACTGTCTTATACACAGTGTAAGGGGATAAAGAATATGTACATAAGGATATATGAATGAGTGATGGTACAGAGCAGCATAGGCAAGATACAGTAGATGGTATCGAGTACAGTATATACATATGAGATGAGTATGTAAACAAAGTGGCATAGTTAAAGTGGCTAGTGATACATGTATTACATAAGGATGCAGTCGATGATATAGAGTACAGTATATACGTATGCATATGAGATGAATAATGTAGGTTAGTAACATTATATAAGGTAGCATTGTTTAAAGTGGCTAGTGATATATTTACATCATTTCCCATCAATTCCCATTATTAAAGTGCTGGAGTTGAGTCAGTGTCAGTGTCAGTGTGTTGGCAGCAGCCACTCAATGTTAGTGGTGGCTGTTTAACAGTCTGATGGCCTTGAGATAGAAGCTGTTTTTCAGTCTCTCGGTCCCAGCTTTGATGCACCTGTACTGACCTCACCTTCTGGATGATAGCGGGGTGAACAGGCAGTGGCTCGGGTGGTTGATGTCCTTGATGATCTTTATGGCCTTCCTGTAACATCGGGTGGTGTAGGTGTCCTGGAGGGCAGGTAGTTTGCCCCCGGTGATGCGTTGTGCAGACCTCACTACCCTCTGGAGAGCCTTACGGTTGAGGGCGGAGCAGTTGCCGTATCGGGCGGTGATACAGCCCGCCAGGATGCTCTCGATTGTGCATCTGTAGAAGTTTGTGAGTGCTTTTGGTGACAAGCCGAATTTCTTCAGCCTCCTGAGGTTGAAGAGGCGCTGCTGCGCCTTCTTCACGATGCTGTCTGTGTGAGTGGACCAATTCAGTTTGTCTGTGATTCTGCAATTCAGTTTGTCTGGCATGTGTATGCCGAGGAACTTAAAACTTGCTACCCTCTCCACTACTGTTCCATCGATGTGGATAGGGGGGTGTTCCCTCTGCTGTTTCCTGAAGTCCACAATCATCTCCTTAGTTTTGTTGACGTTGAGTGTGAGGTTATTTTCCTGACACCACACTCCGAGGGCCCTCACCTCCTCCCTGTAGGCCGTCTCGTCGTTGTTGGTAATCAAGCCTACCACTGTTGTGTCGTCCGCAAACTTGATGATTGTTGGAGGCGTGCGTGGCCACGCAGTCGTGGGTGAACAGGGAGTACAGGAGAGGGCTCAGAACGCACCCTTGTGGGGCCCCAGTGTTGAGGATCAGCGGGGAGGAGATGTTGTTGCCTACCCTCACCACCTGGGGGCGGCCCGTCAGGAAGTCCAGTACCCAGTTGCACAGGGCGGGGTCGAGACCCAGGGTCTCGAGCTTGATGACGAGCTTGGAGGGTACTATGGTGTTGAATGCCGAGCTGTAGTCGATGAACAGCATTCTCACATAGGTATTCCTCTTGTCCAGATGGGTTAGGGCAGTGTGCAGTGTGGTTGAGATTGCATCGTCTGTGGACCTATTTGGGAGGTAAGCAAATTGGAGTGGGTCTAGGGTGTCAGGTAGGGTGGAGGTGATATGGTCCTTGACTAGTCTCTCAAAGCACTTCATGATGATGGAATTGCGTGCTAGTAGTCGTTTAGCTCAGTTACCTTAGCTTTCTTGGGAACAGGAACAATGGTGGCCCTCTTGAAGCATGTGGGAACAGCAGACTGGTATAGGGATTGATTGAATATGTCCGTAAACACACCGGCCAGCTGGTCTGCGCATGCTCTGAGGGCGCGGCTGGGGATGCCGTCTGGGCCTGCAGCCTTGCGAGGGTTAACACGTTTAAATGTCTTACTCAGCTCGGCTGCAGTGAAGGAGAGACCGCATGTTTTCGTTGCAGGCCGTGTCAGTGGCACTGTATTGTCCTCAAAGCGGGCAAAAAAGTTATTTAGTCTGCCTGGGAGCAAGACATCCTGGTCCGTGACTGGGCTGGATTTCTTCCTGTAGTCCGTGATTGACTGTAGACCCTGCCACATGCCTCTTGTGTCTGAGCCGTTGAATTGAGATTCTACTTTGTCTCTGTACTGACGCTTAGCTTGTTTGATAGCCTTGCGGAGGGAATAGCTGCACTGTTTGTATTCGGTCATGTTACCAGACACCTTGCCCTGATTAAAAGCAGTGGTTCGCGCTTTCAGTTTCACGCGAATGCTGCCATCAATCCACGGTTTCTGGTTAGGGAATGTTTTAATCGTTGCTATGGGAACGACATCTTCAACGCACGTTCTAATGAACTCGCACACCGAATCAGCGTATTCGTCAATATTGTTATCTGACGCAATACGAAACATATCCCAGTCCACGTGATGGAAGCAGTCTTGGAGTGTGGAGTCAGCTTGGTCGGACCAGCGTTGGACAGACCTCAGCGTGGGAGCCTCTTGTTTTAGTTTCTGTCTGTAGGCAGGGATCAACAAAATGGAGTCGTGGTCAGCTTTTCCGAAAGGGGGGCGGGGCAGGGCCTTATATGCGTCGCGGAAGTTAGAGTAACAATGATCCAAGGTCTTTCCACCCCTGGTTGCGCAATCGATATGCTGATAAAATTTAGGGAGTCTTGTTTTCAGATTAGCCTTGTTAAAATCCCCAGCTACAATGAATGCAGCCTCCGGATAAATGGTTTCCAGTTTGCAAAGAGTTAAATAAAGTTCGTTCAGAGCCATCGATGTGTCTGCTTGGGGGGGGATATATACGGCTGTGATTATAATCGAAGAGAATTCTCTTGGTAGATAATGCTGTCTACATTTGATTGTGAGGAATTCTAAATCAGGTGAACAGAAGGATTTAAGTTCCTGTATGTTTCTTTCATCACACCATGTCTCGTTAGCCATAAGGCATACGCCCCCGCCCCTCTTCTTACCAGAAAGATGTTTGTTTCTGTCGGAGCGATGCGTGGAGAAACCCGTTGGCTGCACCGCCTCGGATAGCGTCTCTCCAGTGAGCCATGTTTCCGTGAAGCAAAGAACGTTACAGTCTCTGATGTCCCTCTGGAATGCTACCCTTGCTCGGATTTCATCAACCTTGTTGTCAAGAGACTGGACATTGGCAAGAAGAATGCTAGGGAGTGGTGCACGGTGTGCCCGTCTCCGGAGTCTGACCAGAAGACCGCCTCGTTTCCCTCTTTTTCTGAGTCGTTTTTTTGGGTCGCTGCATGGGATCCACTCCGTTGTCCTGTTTGTAAGGCAGAACACAGGATCCGCGTCGCGAAAAACATATTCTTGGTCGTACTGATGGTGAGTTGACGCTGATCTTATATTCAGTAGTTCTTCTCGACTGTATGTAATGAAACCTAAGATGACCTGGGGTACTAATGTAAGAAATAACACGTAAAAAAACAAAAAACTGCATAGTTTCCTAGGAACGCGAAGCGAGGCGGCAATCTCTGTCGGCGCCGGAAGTTCAGCAGTTCAGATGAAGCTGGTCTGTATCTTTACCCTGTACTAGTTCAGCAGTTCAGATGAAGCTGGTCTGTATCTTTACCCTGTACTAGTTCGGCAGTTCAGGTGAAGCTAGTCTGTGTTTTACCCTGTGCTAGTTCAGCAGTTCAGATGAAGCTGGTCTGTATCTTTACCCTGTACTAGTTCAGCAGTTCAGATGAAGCTGGTCTGTATCTTTACCCTGTACTAGTTCAGCAGTTCAGATGAAGCTGGTCTGTATCTCACCCTGTACTAGTTCAGCAGTTCAGATGAAGCTGGTCTATATCTTTACCCTGTACTAGTTCGGCAGTTCAGGTGAAGCTAGTCTGTGTCTTTACCCTGTACTAGTTCAGCAGTTCAGATGAAGCTGGTCTGTATCTCACCCTGTACTAGTTCAGCAGTTCAGATGAAGCTGGTCTATATCTTTACCCTGTACTAGTTCGGCAGTTCAGGTGAAGCTAGTCTGTGTTTTTAACGATTATCAGTTCACATAAAGATAGTGTGTATAGTTACCATGTATCAGTTCAGATGAAGCTAGTCTGTATCTTTACACTGTAGCAGTTCAGATGAAGCAAGTCTGTATCTTTACAGTGTATCAGTTCAGATGAAGCTAGTCTATATCTTTACCTTGTAGCAGTTCCTGAAGTGTCGCTCAGCCGTCCAACCGTCCGCACAGTCCGATGAAGGGGGAGGAGTTGGAGGTTTAGTGGGCGGGGTGATGTCAGGCCTTGGTGTCTCACACACGAATGGGAACAACTCAGTGCATGGCTTGTCATCCCAGAACCCACCAGTAAGTCCCGTAGTCATGGCAACGCAGGTTCCCGCATGGTTATCTGGAGGATCACAAAGATGGTAAACAATTGAACTGATATACTGACAGGAAAATACTTCAGATTCGATAACGGGTGTAAAATGACTGTACCTGGCTGGTTTCGATCCCAGTGTGTGAAGGTGAGAGGTGCTCCATTATCCCAGATGTAATCCACCCCTCCTGAGTCACCCGTGGCCCTCAGTCCAATCCACCACAAACCAGTGTATCTAGCCAGTTTCACTGTGAAGTGGGACTGTTCATAACTGGGAAAGACATCACAGATATTATATTCAACAACCAATCAAAGACCAGCATTATAGACATCTTGAGGCATGCCAAGATTCTAAGCTGTTATTTATTTAACCAGGCAAGTCAGTTAAGAACAAATTCTTATTTTCAATGACGGCCTAGGAACAGTGGGTTAACTGCCTGTTCAGGGGCAGAACGACAGATTTGTACATTGTCAGCTCGGGGGTTTGAACATGCAACCTTCCGGTTACTAGTCCAACGCTCTAACCACTAGCCGCTCTAACCGCTACCCTGCCTCCCCAAAAATGTGATGCCCCTTCGGATAAGAAATCAAATGGACCAGCCGGTTTCCAACAGATTGAAGTACACCAGACTGATGATCTGTATCTGCCACAACATACACATAAAGACATCTTGTGATATGCTGAGGTGATCACACTCACATGTCCCCAATGTGTAGAAGTTTGCTGTTTTGCTGCTCACAGAAGGCCTTGGCGTCTGACCAGGTTCTGGCGGTCTCTTCCATCCAGTAACAGGAATAGCCATAGGCGTCCCAGCCCTATGACACACACACACACACACACACTGATGTGGTGCTGCAGAGGGACAGTTATAGGCAGGTACAGGTACAACAGGACAAGCACTCACCTGTGTGCATCCGTACACAGTGGGCATGACAGAAGGAAGCAGGTAGTGGGCTTTGGGCATCTTGCATATATAAGTGTTCAGTTCTGTGCAGGGGACATCATTCCATCTACCAGTCTGTAATAAAAGAACATAAAACATTCGGTTGGACAAGCGTCAGGTTAACGATAACAGTAAGGTTAAGAGAATGGGGTAATAGTTAAGAGTTAAGCATGTGTGGCCAAGCTAACCGTGTTACCTGATAAAACATCTCCACACAGTCCTCATTGAAGCCTTGATGATTGTTGGGTTCTCCTGGTGCCCAGTAGGTGAAAGTGACCCAGTGGTTGTCTGACCAGGAGAACAGGCCTGAGAAGCCCATATCATTCAGCCCAATCCACACATCATTGGTGGCTGGTGGAAAACACATCGAAAGAAGTCGTCAGCTAAGCTATCCAACAATAAGTAGTGTTCATGTTCCCCATACGGGCCGATACTTCCCCATACGGACCGATACTTCCCTATACGGACTGATACTTCCCCGCACGGACCGATAATTCCCCATACGGACCGATACTTCCCCATACGGACCGATACTTCCCCATACGGACCGATACTTCCCCATATGGACCGATACTTCCCCATACGGGCCGATACTTCCCCATACGGACCGATACTTCCCCATACTTCCCCGTACGGACCGATACTTCCCCATACGGACCGATACTTCCCCATACGGACCGATACTTCCCCATACGGACCGATACTTCCCCGATACGGACCGATACTTCCCCGATACGGACCGATACTTCCCCATATGGACCGATACTTCCCCATACGGACCGATACTTCCCCGATACGGACCGATACTTCCCCATACTTCCCCATACGGACCGATACTTCCCCATATGGACCGATACTTCCCCATACTTCCCCATACGGACCGATACTTCCCCGTACGGACTGATACTTCCCTATACGGACTGATACTTCCCCATACTACCCCATACGGAACGATACTTCCCCATACGGACCGATACTTCCCCATACGGACCGATACTTCCCCATACTTCCCCATACGGACCGATACTTCCCCATACGGACCGATACTTCCCCATACTTCCCCATGCGGACCGATACTTCCCCATACGGACCGATACTTCCCCATACGGACCGATACTTCCCCATACTTCCCCATACGGACCGATACTTCCCTATACGGGCTGATACTTCCCTATACGGACCGATACTTCCCCATACTTCCCCATACAGACCGATACTTCCCCATACGGACCGATACTTCCCCATACGGACCGATACTTCCCCATACTTCCCCATACGGACCGATACTTCCCCATACGGACCGATACTTCCCCATACGGACCGATACTTCCCCGTACGGACTGATACTTCCCTATACTTCCCCATACGGACCGATACTTCCCCATACTTCCCCATACGGACCGATACTTCCCCGTACGGACCTATACTTCCCCATACGGACCGATACTTCCCTATACGGACTGATACTTCCCCATACGGACCGATACTTCCCCATACGGACTGATACTTCCCTATACGGACTGATACTTCCCCATACGGACCGATACTTCCCCGATACGGACCGATATTTCCCCATACGGACAAGGTGGACTCTTACCCATGTAAAGGTAGCTCTCCAGCCAGCTCTGTTCTGTCATGGACTGAATGGACACCAGGTCAGCTCCCAGCTTCCGGCACTCTCCACGGGCTGCATGCCATGTCTTTTTATCTCCGTAGGGCTTGTAGCAGAACTCCCCAAATTCATACCAGTCAGGCCCCGAGCAACTCAACTCTGCAGAGGAATCAAAGTAGGAGTTGAGACAGCATGTAGCCTATAACATTCAAATCATATTTTTTTTATTTAACTAGGCAAGTCAGTTAAGAACAAATTAGTATTTACAATGACGGCCAAACCCGGACGACGCTGGGCCAATTGTGCGCCGCCCTATGGGACTCCCGATCACAGCCAGTTGTGATACAGCCCGGGATCGAACCAGGGTCTGTAGTGACGCCTCTAGCACTGAGATGCAGTGTCTTAGACCGCTGCGCCACTCGGGAGCCCATATTAGTGTCCATAGGTAACTTGATTGATGTCTGAGCATTGGTGTAGTCTAACATACCTTTATCTGCAAACTGGTATGAAATTTCATAGTTCCCATCATACCTGTTGAAGGTCAAAGGTTACTATGGTGGTATTGGTTGCATTTTTTTGGGGGGGGTTCGTAATTAATGAATTAATTAATTTAGTGTAGACAGTGCACCATCACGCAATAATAATAAGACACTCACTGCCTGGAGGTGATTCCGTTCTTGGTGGAGCCACTGTAGAAGTTCTGGCCTGGTTCTTTCAACATAGTACAGTCTCCTCCGATATCATTCAGGATTACTCCTGCATGGATACCAGCTGCACAGATGTTGGAGTCCTTCGTGTAACGCAACATATTAACGTACATCAATATCCTCACATTCCTCACTCCAAATGTTCTGTTGAATCATTGTGAGTTGATGGTTAAATCACTTAATTCACTCACCCCACGATATACGCCAGAGCCATAAACAGTATATAGTACTTGCGCACATCCTGCTGGGCAGTGTACGCTGAAAGATACACAATGTGAAATTAGCTTCATGTATTTTCCATTCATGTCTTATTAAAATCCTATTTTGCCTCTACTTCACACTGCCTGCTCAGGCCAGACCCAAAACAACTTGACACAGTAGTCGTCGGGATCTGGGCAACAGAGCAGGCATTTTGAAGTAGAGGGGAGTAGACGCAGGGACTTACGTCATAAGATCATTTGCAAAGTTAAAGTTGGGCTTTGCATCACAGGACACAGCATCTGTGAAAAGAAAAACACCTCTCTCTGTATTCTGAGTGGACACGAAACATTTCTCAACAAAGAAATGCTAAGAGGTTAGCAAAACAGTTTTCGCCTACAGTCGGGTATACATCCCAGGATGTCAAAGCGAAGACCAGTCTGTCCGTTGAATTCCTGGGGAAGAATCCTGACATACTGGGCAGAGACAGGAGTGCCCAGAAGCTGTGTCTCTGGGGTGTTTCTGTCCATGCAGCCTGTGAATACCTGGACAAACAGGAAGAACAAAGTGCAATTATGATCTGGAGTTTATAATCCAGCTATCCCAATATGGGGCATTGGACCAAAGACCTACAAATTGTGGGCTGGCTTCCCAGACACATATTGAGCCTGGTCCTAGACTGCTTTTTAAGTCTAGGACTAGGCGTGAACTGTGCCTGGGAAACCGGCCGTGTATGTTTGATGTGGTTTACCCCTCCATCATCTTTGTATTCAGTCCATTTGCTTCCATCCATACTGTGCTGGATCTTGAATTTAGTCACCCAGTGATCTGCACCAGGACACCCCTGGATCACAACACCTGTGATCTTTTTGGCCTCACCGAGGTTCACCTGGATCCAGGAGTTTACTGCGGTGATGTCAGTGGAGAGGAAAATGAACATGATTGAAGTTAATTTCTGGAAAATGTATAATTCTTTCACGAATACCAAATGTGAGATGAAGGACGAGGTGCCAGGTGAAACATACAGGGATTTGATGGCATCCAGCAGGAGCCACCATTCAGACGAGCTCCGTTCGGACCGTGTGAACTCTGTGAGGACGAGGCGGACAGCATGGCATCAGTGACGTTACCATCCTCCACACCAAGTCCCCTCAGACACACTGAAAGATCAAAACACAACCACAAGAGGCACATCATGTAAATAAGTACAGTAAAATAATGTAACAGTGATTCATGGTTTCAGTTTTTTGGGGGGGTTCGGTCTGGTGGGGATTGGGTCTGGTTGGGGTTGGGCCTGTTTGGGTCTGGTTGGGGTTGTGTCTGGTTAGGGTTGGGTCTGGTTGGGGTTGGGTCTGGTTGGGGTCTGGTGGGGATTGGGTCTGGTGGGGGTTGGGTCTGGTTGGGGTTGGGTCTGGTTGGGGTTGGTTCTGGTTGGGGTTGTGTCTGGTTGGGGTTGTGTCTGGTTGGGGTCTGGTGGGGATTGGGTCTGGTGGGGGTTGGGTCTGGTTGGGGTTGGGTCTGGTTGGGGTTGGGTCTGTTTGGGGTTGGGTCTGTTTGGGGTTGGGTCTGGTTGGGGTTGGGTCTTGTTGGGGTTGGGTCTGGTTAGGGTTGGGTCTGGTTGGGGTCTGGTTAGGGTTGGGTCTGGTGGGGGTTGGGTCTGGTTAGGGTTGGGTCTGGTTGGGTCTGAGTCTGGTTGGGGTTGTGTCTGGTTGGGGTTGGGTCTGTTTGGAGTTGGGTCTGGTTTGGTTGGGGTTGGGTCTGGGTCTGGGTCTGGTTGGGGTTGGTTATGGTTGGGGTTGGGGTTGGGTCTGGTTAGGGTCTGGTTGGGGTTGGGTCTGGTGGGGGTTTGGGTCTGGTGGGGGTTGGGGGTTGGGGTTGGGTCTGGTTGGGGTTGGGTCTGGTTAGGGTTGGGTCTGGTTAGGGTTGGGTCTGGTGGGGGTTGGGTCTGGTGGGGGTTGGGTCTGGTTAGGGTTGGGTATGGTTAGGGTCTGGTTGAGTCTGGTGGGGGTTGGGTCTGGTTAGGGTCTGGTTGGGTCTGGTGGGGGTTGGGTCTGGTTAGGGTCTGGTTGAGTCTGGTGGGGGTTGGGTCTGGTTAGGTTCTGGTTGGGTCTGGTGGGGTTGGATGTGGTGGGGGTTGGGTCTGGTTAGGGTCTGGTTGGGTCTGGTGGGGGTTGGGTCTGGTTAGGTTCTGGTTGGATGTGGTGGGGGTTGGATGTGGTGGGGGTTGGTTGTGGTGAGTGTTGGGTCTGGTTAGGGCCTGGTTGAGTCTGGTGGGGGTTGGATCTGGTTAGGGTCTGGTTGGGTCTGGTAGGGGTTGGATGTGTTGGGGGTTGGATGCGGTGGGGGTTGGGTCTGGTTAGGGCCTGGTTGAGTCTGGTGGGGGTTGGGTATGGTTAGGGTCTGGTTGGGTCTGGTGGGGGTTGGATGAGGTGGGGGTTGGGTCTGGTTAGGGCCTGGTTGAGTCTGGTGGGGGTTGGGTCTGGTTATGGTCTGGTTGGGTCTGGTGGGGGTTGGATGTGGTAGGGGTTGTGTCTGGTTAGGGCCTGGTTGAGTCTGGTTAGGGTTGGGTCTGGTTAGGGTCTGGTTGGGTCTGGTGGGGGTTGGGTCTGGTTAGGGCCTGGTTGAGTCTGGTTAGGGTTGGGTCTGGTTAGGGTCTAGTTGGGTCTGGTGGGGGTTGGGGGTTGTATGTGGTGGGGGTTGGGTCAGGTTGCCTACCATTTTGCTCACAGCTGTACACCACTTCCAGGTATTTGGAGATTGAAGGGCAGGGGTCAGTTTCAGTATAGGCATACAAGAAGCAGAAGGGTCGGTTGTCACACGCCTTTCGTACCAAAGGCAGGATGCCACCTACAGTGCATGTTCCTGATAGGGATAACCAATGCGTTAGTAACATGGCTGTCTGAAACACTGTAATTAAGCCTAACACATAAATAATATGCCATTAGGAGTTAGTTGCTCTTATAGCTATAACCTATTTGAGTTTCAGAGGTAAAAGCAATTTGTTCTGTACCTGAAGCTCCTTCCTGGTGGGGGCAGATCTTGTCACTCTTGCGGCCAAAGAAAGCTGACTGAATGTTGATGACACTGTTGGTATCACAGTGGAGGACAGCACTGGAGTCCTCACAGATGTAAGCAGTTTCAAACCCTACAGGAGATCGCAACCCGTACAAACACGTTCAACAGGTTTCAAAGACAGTGAAAAGGAGTCTCCAGACTCTTAAATCTGATTTTAAAAAGACAATAGTAAATATGGGCATTATTAATAGTCCATAGTTTATTCCAGCCTTGACGATCCCAGTTAGAGAGCTTTTTAACTCACTTCTAACAGTAGAGGCATCTGAGATTACTGTGAACAAGGGAAATAGTTTAAAACTACCATTGAATAATGTGACTGTTCTGATGGACCACGTGGTTTATCTAACTCTACTACAGGTCAAACCCTCCTCGCCCAGTTTATTGGTGCGGCAGGTAGCCTAGTGGTTAGAGCGTTGGACTAGTAACCGTAAAGGTTGCAAGATTGAATCCCTGAGCTGACAAAGTAAAAATCTGTCGTTCTGCCCCCTGAACAAGGCAGTTAACCCAGTGTTCCCCCGTAGGCTGTCATTGTAAATAAGAACTTGTTCTTAACTGACTTGCCTAGTTAAATAAAGGAAAAATAAATGATTTATCTATAAGAGCAGGGTTAATTTATCTTACCATCGTGGGGTGGAGGAGAAACTGGTGTGTTTCCTGAAAGAAACCATGGAAGTAGGGTTTAAAAATAACATTTGAAAAGGTTCAAAAACACAACCATCTGTACAGGACCAGGTTACCTCTGCGCTTGCATATGTATCCTCTATTGTAATCACAGTTGTCATCGTTCCAGTAGCCGGTGTTGATAAGCATGGAAAGGCAATCCTCTCCTCCATAGTTGTCTGGGTTGCCTGAGTGAGGCAAAGAGGAGGTAGAGAAATGTGATGCTTGGTATTTGTACCACCTCGCAACTCGGGGGAGTCCCCCCCCTCTAAAATACATGCAACAAAAATATACAAAGAAATAAGCATTACCTGCGTTCCAGTGGATAAATCATAAGACTGCTGAACAGCTAATCAAACGGCTAGCCGGGAATATTTGCATTTACCCCCCCCCCCCCCCCCACTGCTGTTATTCGCTGTTTATTATCTATTATCTATGCATAGACACTTTACCCCTACCTACATGTACACTTTACCCCTACCTACATGTACACTTTACCCCTACCTACATGTACACTTTACCCCTATCTACATGTACACTTTACCCCTACCTACATGTACACTTTACCCCTACCTACATGTACACTTTACCCCTATCTACATGTACACTTTACCCCTACCTACATGTACACTTTACCCCTACCTACATGTACACTTTACCCCTACCTACATGTACACTTTACCCCTACCTACATGTACACTTTACCCTTACCTACATGTACACTTTACCCCTACCTACATGTACACTTTACCCCTACCTACATGTACACTTTACCTACATGTATTACCTCAATTATCTCAACTAACCTGTACCCCCGCTCATTGACTCGGTACTGGTAGGCCCTGTATATAGCCATGTTACTACCTGGTACCCCCTGTATATAGCCATGTTACTACCTGGTACCCCCTGTATATAGCCATGTTACTACCTGGTACCTCGCACATTGACTCAGTACTGGTACCCCCTGTATATAGCCATGTTACTACCTGGTACCCCCGCTCATTGACTCGGTACTGGTACCCCCTGTATATAGCCATGTTACTACCTGATACCCCCTGTATATAGCCATGTTACTACCTGGTACCCCCTGTATATAGCCATGTTACTACCTGGTACCCCTGCACATTGACTCGGTACTGGTACCCCCTGTATATAGCCATGTTACTACCTGGTACCCCCGCACGTTGACTCGGTACTGGTACCCCCTGTATATAGCCATGTTACTACCTGGTACCCCCGCACGTTGACTCGGTACTGGTACTTCCTGTATATAGCCATGTTACTACCTGGTACCCCTGCACGTTGACTCTGTACTGGTACCACCTGTATATATCCATGTTACTACCTGGTACCCCCGCACGTTGACTCGGTACTGGTACCCCCTGTACATAGCCATGTTACTACCTGGTACCCCCGCACATTGACTCGGTACTGGTACCCCCTGTATATAGCCATGTTACTACCTGGTACCCCCGCACATTGACTCGGTACTGGTACCCCCTGTATATAGCCATGTTACTACCTGGTACCCTGCACGTTGACTCGGTACTGGTACCCCCTGTATATAGCCATGTTACTACCTGGTACCCTGCACGTTGACTCGGTACTGGTACCCCCTGTATATAGCCATGTTACTACCTGGTACCCTGCACGTTGACTCGGTACTGGTACCCCCTGTATATAGCCATGTTACTACCTGGTACCTCTGCACATTGACTCGGTACTGGTACCCCCTGTATATAGCCATGTTACTACCTGGTACCCCCTGTATATAGCCATGTTACTACCTGGTACCACCTGTATATAGCCATGTTACTACCTGGTACCCCCGCACGTTGACTCGGTACTGGTACTTCCTGTATATAGCCATGTTACTACCTGGTACTTCCTGTATATATCCATGTTACTACCTGGTACCTCTGCACATTGACTCGGTACTGGTACTTCCTGTATATAGCCATGTTACTACCTGGTACCCCTGCACGTTGACTCGGTACTGGTACCCCCTGTATATAGCCATGTTACTACCTGGTACCCTGCACATTGACTCGGTACTGGTACTTCCTGTATATAGCCATGTTACTACCTGGTACCCCGCACATTGACTCGGTACTGGTACCCCCTGTATATAGCCATGTTACTACCTGGTACCCCAGCACATTGACTCGGTACTGGTACTTCCTGTATATAGCCATGTTACTACCTGGTACCCCTGCACATTGACTCGGTACTGGTACCCCCTGTATATAGCCATGTTACTACCTGGTACTCCTGCACATTGACTCGGTACTGGTACCCCCTGTATATAGCCATGTTACTACCTGGTACCCCTGCACATTGACTCGGTACTGGTACCCCCTGTATATAGCCATGTTACTACCTGGTACCCCCTGTATATAGCCATGTTACTACCTGGTACCCCCTGTATATAGCCATGTTACTACCTGGTACCCCCGCACGTTGACTCGGTACTGGTACTTCCTGTATATAGCCATGTTACTACCTGGTACTTCCTGTATATATCCATGTTACTACCTGGTACCTCTGCACATTGACTCGGTACTGGTACTTCCTGTATATATCCATGTTACTACCTGGTACCCCTGCTCATTGACTCGGTACTGGTACTTCCTGTATATAGCCTCATTATTGTTATTTTATTGTCTTACTTTTTTTAACTAGTTTATTTAGTAAATATTTTCTGAACTCTATTTTCTTAAAACTGCATTGTTGGTTAAGTGATTGTGAATAAACATTCCACTGTAATTCAGGCACATGTGATAAATACAATTTGAATTGACTTGATGTATCTGAAAGCATTAGGACTATTACCTGCATTCCAGTGGATGTATCTGAAAGGAGAGCCATCAGTCCACTCCCAACCCCCCTCTGTGATGGAGTCATGGCCCCCCATCCACACGGAGACCCCCGTAGGAATCAGCTGGACCTTAGCTGTTCATGAACACAACACATCAGAGTACTATTAATTTGAATTGCCATTGTGAATAAACAATATTGTTGTAGTACTTTTTAAAACTTTTTTTTTTACGGAGAAGCTTAATAGCACTTAACCAGTTAACCCACTGTTCCTAGACCGTCATTGAAAATAAGAACTTGTTCTTAACTGACTTGCCTGGTTAAATAAAGGTAAAATATAAAAATATATATATAAAAAACCCCATCTGTACATTGAATGAAGGCTTGCTCAAAGGGCTCGGTGATGCTGAGAAGGTCCCCTTTCTGGTTTACACAGTCAGCACGTGCATCAGCCCATTTCCTCATGGACAGGTAGTTAAACAGGTAGCAGTAGTCATTGAACGGGTCTGACATCCAAGAGCCACACTTCTCATTCCAATCTGCAGGAAAAGAATCGGATGATATATTTTGGAATAGGGTAGGGCTTACAACACACTCTGAAAAAAATAACCCTGTTTGTTTAGCATTTTAACTGCACAAATATAATGTTGTTGTTGGAAATTGCAAGTGAGAGGTTTTGGGGTTGCAAAGAATGGTAAACTTAGGAGAGAAGCTGCTACTTTTACCTGGCCCCGATGTGGGAGGTATGGGTGGGGGTCCTTGACCTTTTGCTGAGGATTAGAAAGGCAGTTGAGTGATGAACATTCTGTGGTCAACAGGCATTTACTTTTGAATAGTGAGCCAATATACAGTAACTTCGGAAAGTATTCAGACCCCTTGACTTTTTCCAAATGTTGTTACGTTACAGACCTAAAATTGATGACATTAAAAAAAAATCCTCATCAAGCTACTGGGGAAGGGCACCAAAACATTTCTGCAGCATTGAAGGTCCCCAAGAACACAGTGGCCTCCATCATTGTTACATGGAAGAAGTTTGGAACCACCAAGACTCTTCCGAGAGCTGACCGTCAGGCCAAACAGAGCAAACGCTGGAGAAGGGCCTTGGTCAGGAAGGTGACCAAGAACCTGATGGTCACTCTGACAGAACTCTAGAATTACTCTGTGGAGATGAGAGAACCTTCCAGAAGGACAACCATCTCTGCAGCACTCCACCAAATCAGGCCTTTATGGTAGAGTGGCCAGAAGGCAGCAGCTCCTCAGTTAAAGGCAAATGACAGCCCGCTTGGAGTTTGCCAATAGGCCCCTAAAGATTCTCAGACCATAAGAAACAAGATTCTCTGGTGTGATGAAACTAAGATTGAACAATTTTGCCTGAATGCCAAGTGTCACGTCTGGAGAAAACCTGGCACCATCCCTACGGTGAAGCATGGAGGTGGTAGCATCATGCTGTGGGGATGTTTTTCAGCAGAATGAACTGGGAGACTAGTCAGGATCGAGGCAAAGATGAACGGAGCAAAGTACAGAGAGTTCCTTGATGAAAACCTGCTCCAGAGTGATCAGGGCAAAGTTTCACCTTGCAACAGGACAAAAACCCTAAGCACACAATCAAGAAAACACAGGAGTGGCTTCGGGACAAGTCTCTGAATGTCCTTGAGTGGCCCCGCCAGAGCCCGGACTTGAACCCAATCAAACATCTCTGGAGAGACCTGGAAGTAGCTGTGCAGCAACGCTCCCCATCCAACCTGAAAGAGCTTGAGAGGATCTGCAGAGAAGAATGGGTGAAACTCCCCAAACACAGGTGTGCCACTCTTGTAGCATCATACCCAAGAAGACTCAAGGATGTAATCGATGCCAAAGGTGCTTCAACAAAGTACTGAGTAAAGGGTTTGAATATGTGTAATACATGTAAATGTGATATGTTACTTATTTATTTTTAATTACATTCGCAAAAATGTCTAAAAATCTATTTTTGCTTTGTGAGGGGTATGGTGTATAGATTGATGAGGAAAAAAACTAATTTGATAAATTTTAGAATACGGCTGTAAAGAAACAAAGTGTGGAAAATGTTAAGGGGTCTGAATACTTTCCGAATGCACTGTATGTATATGTTTTACAAAGAACATTCAACAATGGGAAATGGTGAAAGGACAAATCAGACCTTTTCTGCAGACAAATTCCAATGTGGAGGTACAGAACTCATCGTTGAGTAGCCCTGCTTCATGGTGGTTGAATCCCCTAATATTGGAACAATCTTCATTGCCCTGCCAGTTATCAGGCTGGTTGGGCGCCCATGGTAGAAAGTCCTGGAAGAGAGAGTGAAGCCAAACTTAATGTTCATTTAAGTTAGACTCTCTCAAATGTGTATACCATTAAAAAAAATTGTCCCACAAACATTTAATCAATGGCATATTTGTCACTCACGGATGGAGTCCCATCCGACCAGACCCACACTCCTTCTGTCCTACTGTCACTAAGACCAACCCAGGATGGCGCGGGCATATGAGCTGCAAAATAACATTTCCAATGGAATATAATATTTTTAAGAAAATAAAATACTACCTGTTATTTGTACAAAATATAGATGTTGTTTTTTTTATATATTTTTTTACATTTAGTCAACCACTCACTAGTTATGAAGCTCAGTTCCTCTTGAGTATGAAAACTTGCCAGGTGGCCTCTTTGACTGGCACAGTAACTCTCTGCATCTAGCCAATTTTTCACCATTTCAGTCTCAAAGTGATAGCAGTAGTCTCCATAGAGAAGATACCCAGCATCACAATGAGAATCTACACCAACACAATGTAAAGTATTATGTTATATGTCAAACAATATATCGACAGAATAAAGAACGTATTAGTTTGCATTGATATGATTTATAGGAATACAAACAAAGGTCTTCCAGTTGTCAGCCACAGTTGTTCCACTAACCTGGAACAGAGGTCGGCTTAACATTTTGACCCCCCACCATTTTACAAATGTATCCCAGGTTTTTGAAGCAATTGGTTGTTTCCCATTTTCCAGAGAAATCTCCTGTAAGACAAAAACAATAAAGCAAAGTTCCCTACCTTTCTTCATCTATGATCCAGAGAGTTTGTTGATTGATTATAATAAGTGTAGTACAGACAACATGCCCTTACCGGTGTAGATTTGACCACAGTCCCAGAGGTTTACTGTGTTCTTGGGAAAGCTAGGTTTCCAATTGGAGAACGTAATATCTGTTTTGTCCACCCATCTGAATGTACCATCCTGGTCCTCATCTAGTGACATCACAAATCAGGAAATTGTAGACTTGGCCTTTTCATTGATTTAAAATTTGAGTTTTAGTAAATATTCTGCTGTCTCTCTTTACACGATGCAACCAGCAGTGCTTGTCAATGCTAAATTGGTCAAGTGTCACAGATTACAGTGAAAAGCTCATAAGATATTGACCAAATAAAGCTATCTGTACGTCTGATATACCTGCAACACCAATCCAGACATCAGGCACTTCCCCTTGATTAAGGTCTGGTAGATGAGTGTTGATGAAGTATTGCTCCTCTTGACTTAAAACAACAAGTGATACGAATTAGAAAATGCTTTAATTTTCTTATCAATCATTATGTTCAGTAAATCATGTGTTGTTTCTTACGTCTTAATTGTCACCAGGTTAGCCCCCTCACTTGAACACTTCTGTTGAGCCTCATGCCAACTGGTCAGGAACATCTTGTTGCTGACCACCCAGTAACAGTTCCCACCGAAGCTGATCCAACCGGGAGGGCAAATGGCTTTTTAGAGGAAAATAGAACACAGCACAGAGCAGTGGTCACCAACCGGTCGATCGCTCTCGACTGGTACAAACTCTGCCTATCCGGGCGGGCCCAGAAAGCAAATCAAGTCCACTATAGGTCTACCGCTGGCCAAACGGATGGCTCAGATGGCAGCGTCTGCAGTAATGTACAACAAGCAGTGCAGCAGTAATGAATTAGTAGGAAAGTGGATCTATAGGCTTTTGTTGTTGTTATTATTAGCGGCTTAGGTCTTTTTTAATATCCAGGAATATTTCACTCTCTCTGTTCATAGGAGTGACAACATGAATTTGTGCATTAATGCGGTGCGACTCAGGTTTTCTATTATCTGGCAGGTGTCAGTGGAGGGAAGGTAGAAAAGAGGGATGATGAGAGGCGGACCCTCAGTCTGCTGCTCTCTCCCTCTGCTGAGACGGACCCTCAGTCTGCTGCTCTCTCCCTCTGCTGAGACGGACCCTCAGTCTGCTGCTCTCTCCCTCTGCTGAGACGGACCCTCAGTCTGCTGCTCTCTCCCTCTGCTGAGACGGACCCTCAGTCTGCTGCTCTCTCCCTCTGCTGAGACGGACCCTCAGTCTGCTGCTCTCTCCCTCCGCTGAGACTGATCCTCAGTCTGCTACTCTCTCCCTCCGCTGAGACTGACCCTCAGTCTGCTGCTCTCTCCCTCCGCTGAGACTGACCCTCAGTCTGCTGCTCTCTCCCTCTGCTGAGACTGACCCTCAGTCTGCTGCTCTCTCCCTCCGCTGAGACTGACCATCAGATGCAGGCACCATCAGCACAGTAAAATTTAAAAAAATTTAAAAAAATGTATGCTCATGTAACAGTATAGACTTTACGTCCATCCCCTCGCCTCAACCTGCGCGCGAACCAGGGACGCTCTGCACACATCAACAGTCACCTTCGAAGCATCGTTACCCATCGCTCCACAAAAGCCGCGGCCCTTGCAGAGCAAGGGGAACCACTACTTCAAGGTCTCAGAGCAAGTGACGTCACCGATTGAAACGCCACTAGCGAGCACCACCGCTAACTAGTTAGCCATTTCACATCGGCTACACTCACTCAGCTGTGCTTCAAAAGTAGTACAAGAACGGATCTATTACCGGGGTGATCATAAAGCCTAACTTAAATTTTAAAATATATATATTTTTAAACGGCCTGAACAACAATGCATTGGCAGGGCAATTCAAAGCAAAGCCCAATATGTGGTGATAATGTTTTAGCTGTATTAGCTTAATGCACAAACCTCATTGCTAGAGTTCTGTTTTGAATTGGTTAATGTTGCATAGGCTTACGTTTTTTTAAGCAATGTTTTAAAAAATCTGCATTTTGATTCAAAGTGATCTTAACTCAAAAAAGGTTGGTGACCACTGGTATAGAGCATTCACTCACTGCTGTACAATGTAGAAAAAAACGGGCCATTCAAGAGGGTGCTACGATATCAATGTCAAAACATTGTTTTCTTTGCCCTGTGTTATTATAAATTACATAGAATTAATCATTAGATTGTTCTCTACAATATTGTCACCTTAGCTATTATGCGTGCACTTGACAGTGTTGATGAAATAAGAACGACGTAAATGGCAAGACTCAGAAATACACAATGAAAACAGGAACAGATTGTCTTCACGGAGGATGGATATTGAAATTCGGTCTTTTAGCTTTGTAAATACATATATATTTACTCCCTATTTAGTTTTGTATTGAGCAGATTTAATTTAGAAAAAGGCCCATGTTTTCACTCAGGAGCCTCAGTAGACCTTCGAAGTTAGCGCCTTTCTGCCGCCGAGCAGTGACCACTTGTATCTACGTTGTTGCTTTGTATTGAATTGCCTTGAGAGAATTAAATAGGACCATATCAAACCATATAATAATTGGCAATGTATTAAGTTGAATCAAGATCGCATGTCATGTCAGAGTAATTTGAGCTAATACCACATAATTCACATGGTTATTTATCTAGTAATGTTTTCTGAAGATCTGAGCTTACTGTTGAGTGCTCTTTTGCACATGTAAGGACGCTCATAGCGGCATATATGGGACTTCCACTTCCCAAAGTCCTGTCCTGCCTCCTTGATCACTGCCACACAAATCCCGTTCTGCTTTTCACTGTCGGAGAAAACATATTTTCACTACGAAGCTAGAATAAACCTTGCACAATCACTGTGATACAGTTGATTATATAGATCTGTCACCCCACGTGTCCTGTCCTACCTGAGATCTGGCTGCACAGGATCAGTTCCCCAGTTGGTGTAGGTACCAGAAGAAGCATCAGACCAGCTGAACTGAGTCCTGTCAATTTCAACCTGACATGATATTGTTGTGCATTTCTGTGAAAAAACAAAAATGAGAACTCATTATACCAAGGGGTAAGTTTTAGAATACATGTAGCTAGCACGCACTGGTTGGATCAATGTTGTTTCAACTGAATTTGTCTATGTATTGTGAAGAGGGATCAACGTGGATAATACATTTTATTTGGGGGAAAAAAAGAAATTAACTATTACTCTTTTCATTTCAACCAGCTTTGTAATCAATTGATTAAGGTAAACCTTGAACTTAAATACATTGACTTAACCTGACTAACAGGTTGTTACATTGATCTAATTTCAACATAATCATCAGAACTATGTATACGTTGAAAAGTCCACATAGAAACATAACACATATTTGTCATCCCTATATTCTATATATATTGGGTTGTTGAAATTATGTAGAATGTTATATTTAATTAGACATATGTTATTTGACCTCATTTAAATGTTGATAGTAAAATGGTTGTTTGAATCAACGTCATCGTTTCAACATCATGCCATCAACCTAAATAAAGAGTTACACTACGTTATCAAAAGTATGTGGACACCTGCTCGTCGAACATCTCATTCCAAAATCATGGGCATTAATATCTTTAGAGTTGGCACTATGCATTCAGGGTTCTCCTGGCATCCGCCAAAGCCAGATTCATCCATCAGACAGTGAAGCATCCCTCAAGAGAACACATTTCTACTGCTCCAGCATCCATTTAAAAAAAAACTTTATTTAACTAGGCAAGCCAATGGTGGCAAGCTTTACACCACTCCAGCCGACACTTGGTGTTGCACATGGTGATCTTAAGCTTGTGTGCAGCTGCTTGACCATGGAAACCCATTTCATGAAGCTCCCGACAAACAGTTCTTGTGCTGACATTGTATCCAGAGGCAGTTTGAAATTCAGTAGTGAGTATTGCAACCGAAAATAGACATTTTTTACACACTTCAGCACTCATGTGGCCTACCACTCTAGCGGGGCAGAAATTTGACAAAATTATTGTTGGAACAGTGGCATCCTATGAAGGTGCCACACTGAAAGCAATTGTTGCTCCTAGACAATTACATTAGAGTCATTTAGCAGACATTGTTATCCAGAACAACTTACAGTACGATTCCCACAGTGGGAACACCATACTCTACCAACTGAGCTACACCGGACGCCTGATTTTTCCACTTCACAAAAACAGCACTTTACAGTTGACCAGGGCAGCTCTAGCAGGGAAGAAATTTGACGAAATGACTTATTGGAGAGGTGGCATCCTATGAAGGTGCCACATTGAAAGTCAATTAGCTTTTCAGAAAGGCCATTCTATTGCCAATGTGTGTCTATAGAGATTGCATGGCTGTATGCTCGATTTTATACACCTGTCAGAATGGGTGTGGCTGAAATAGCCTAATCCACTATTTTGAAGGGGTGTCCACATACTTTTGGAATATATAGTGTATATTGAAATAAAAGTTGAACCCACAGTCCAATGACTCCTACCTGAACAGTGACTCCTACTGTGACTTCACATTATATTTAAATATAAGACCTAAACTCTTTATTTAGGTTGGTGGCATGATGTTGAAACAATGACATTGATTCACACATATCATTACTATCCACATTGAAACGTCAAATAAAATCTGTGTAATTAAATTCAACAATTTTAACCACCCAATATTTAATTATTCTACATGGAATTTTCAATGCAATTCCAACGTAGACATAGTTCTGAACGATTATGTTGAAATTAGATTGATGTAACAGCCTGTTAATCAGGTTAAGTCAATGTATTTAAGTTTTACCCTAATTTGAATGTTTACAACACTGGTTGAAATTAGATGAGAACAATACTCGTAGGATGACTTTTTCAAATACAATGGATTTCCCACGTTGATTCCACGTCACAGTCCCTTGACAAATGACGTTGAAACAACATTGATTCAACCAGTGTGTGCCCAGTGGGTAATGTACATTGAAATGATATCTGTCAAAGGATTATATTTTCTTTCATTAATTAATCCTGGATTGTACTGACTATATTGATTTTGGCGCTGGGTCTGATAGCTTTTGGATGGGTCATATACTGTATGTTTTGATTACCAGAGTGGTGTAGCCAAGCCAAATGTCAAAGAAGGAATCGTCCAGTCGTCCTGTGATGTACTGCTCCTCTTCCGGTGATGCGATGGACACCAGGTCTGCCCCATCTCTAACACAGTCGTGTCTGGCTCCCAACCAGCTCTTCCTGGTGTCTGTCTTTAGTTTGTAGCAGTTGGATCCATACTGGCTCCATCCGTTGGCTGTGTCGCACATTGTTGGAGGATTAGCTGAGGAAAGGAGTGAAATGTGTTACGCATATCATTCACCTTCTTAGGTCCCATAAGCATTATTGTAGACAACAGACAACGTCATATGTTGATTGGCCAGTTAAACCTACGGTTGGGGCGCTTGCATATATACTTCCGCCGGCTAGTGCAGACGTCATCATTCCATCGTCCTTGCTCTCCCCCGACCACCTCCCCACAATCCTCGTTGTCCTCCCAGTTGTCAGGATTCCCTGGTTTCCAGTATCTGTGTAGAGGGCACAAGCACACATGAGAAAATCAGAGGTGAATAGTAATAATCATGTGGTCAAATGATGGCTTGATACCCAACCATCCTGGGAAGTATGGTGCCCGTCAACCAATCACCAACAACCTTCACACAACAAAGGCTACTATAGAGTGTTACTGTGCTTGATACAAGTCAATGATTAACAGCACTTGATTACCCTCCAACCAAAATGGTTCATTTCATGGAACCATAATTTGCTGATGTGTTTCAATATAGTGTCAGATCATTGAGGATCATAGTATGGCTACGTACGCTAAGAAGGGGAGGAAGGTGCTCCCGTCAGTCCACTCCCACACTCCCTCAGCAGCAATGTCATTCAGACCGATCCAGAAAATCTCTGTACCAACCTGAGTCCGTACCCATGTCTACCAGGAGAGAGCAGAGGTCACAGTACACAGAGTCATATACAGTAGTTGTGAACTAGACGACTGTAGGACGCATCTCAAACCCAGAAGCTCACCCTCTCAGGAATGTCCAGGATGCTCATCAGATGGCTCCCCCGTCCCACACAGTCTGTGCGGGCATCATCCCAGGACTTTGTGCTGGTAGAGAAGTAGTAACACCTGTCCTCATAGGCCCTCCATCCCTCCTCACACTGACTGAAGGCTGACAACACAACAATCACAGGAGTGTTTAGCTGCAGGTCTAACTGATCATAGTTCAGTTTATGGGAAAATAACAAAGTAAATACAATAAGATGTATGGAACATTATAAACTGGGTGGTTCGGTCCCTGAATGTTGATTGGCTGATAGCCGTGGTATATCAGAACATATACCACAGGTATGACAAAATATTTATTTTTCCTGCTCTAATTATGTTGGTAACCAGTTTATAATAGCAATAAGGAACCTCGGGGGGTTGTGGTATATGGCCAATATACCACAGCTAAGGGCTGTTCTTAGGCACGACCTTGTACATTATTGCTTAATTAATTACACAACAAGAAGA
This sequence comes from Oncorhynchus kisutch, assembly GCF_002021735.2. Lineage (NCBI taxonomy): Eukaryota > Metazoa > Chordata > Actinopteri > Salmoniformes > Salmonidae > Oncorhynchus > Oncorhynchus kisutch. The sequence goes on along the minus strand of NC_034179.2, from coordinate 8,771,146 downwards.
AAAAATAAATTACTTCAGTCCAGTATAACTGATCGTAACTTATCATGGCTATTCCTAGTGTTGTTATTTGTATCCTTATTTCTATTGGGTTAGATGAGGAAACATTCCACAACCTCTTCGTGCCAAGGTTGAAAGGGCATCGTGCCCTCCTTCCATCAATAACTTTAACGTTAATGTGGATGCTACCAAGATTACGGATAATCCTGAATGTATAAATGATGAGTGAGAAAGTAACGGAGGCACAAAGATCGTACCCACAAGACATGCTAACCTCTCACCATTACAATAACAGGGAGGTTAGCATTTTATATCATACCCACAAGACATGCTAACCTCTCACCAATACAATAACATGGGAGATTAGCATTTTATATCATACCCAGAAGACATGCTAACCTCTCACCAATTCAATAACAGGGGAGGTTAGCATTTTATATCATACCCCCAAGACATGCTAATCTGTCACCATTACAATAACAGGGAAGGTAAGTATTTTTGGGGTGGCATGATATTTATACCTGTGTAACTTTCTCACTCATCATTACACACGATTTATTCAGGATTATCCGTAATCATGGTAGCATCCACGTTAATGTAGAAGTGTTTAGAAACATATTATATTCTTATTTACAATAAAAGTGACTCCAAAATGACACAATACTTTATTTACCATTAATTTCTATTGGGCACAAAATAATCTGAAACACAATACAAAACAAACAGCAAATGCATCCAACAAGTTTGAGTCACAAGTTTGATGTAATCATTGCGTGCTAGGAAAATAGGACAAAATATGACACTTTTGATTTCTTTAAAGCACATATAAGTGAATCTGTCCAAATACTTATGCCACCTTCAAACGAAGGGGACTCAAAACATGAAGTGCTTTTCATTTCTAAACGGTAAAAACAGATTCGTAGGAAAATACCCTCAAATAAAAGGTGACATTCTGTACTGTTGACTCATGAAACATTTGATCTCAAATCCAAAATGCTGGAGCATATAGCCAAATGTAAGGTTTTAGCTTCACTGTTCAAATAAATACGTAGGTCAGCGTAAGCATTCCATGTCAATTATAGCAACGTGAACTTGATATTAAACTAGATTAATTTAGGTTCTACAGAAAGATAATTTTGGATATAAATAATGATTATACTTACCACAACTGAGCAGACTACAGAGGGTGAAAAGCAGTAGCAGCATGCTGTGTGTTTTATCCAGCCGATCGATATGTAGTCTTGGTTTAGTTCTCAGGGTCTAATACATCCTAAAGGAGTAGTCTTCTCAACGTTCTCTAGAAATGGGTATGTACCTGCTGTAACTCAACACAGCTTTGAGCATCCTGGCACAGTTTCTCTTCTTTTAAGAACCAGCCCAAGGTCCAAAGATTGAGGGGCAGTAAACCTAGGATGACAAACACTTGACCTGAGCTGTGATGCCAAACCATCACCAAAAGTGGCCTACTGTTGGTGGGGTTAAGTCCACATTTCTTTAAGTACACAAAGGTGCTCCGCAGGGGTCGATACTAGGACCTGTTCTTTTCACTATTTATAGAAACGTTATTGGTCAATCTGTTGTAAATGTAATCTAAAGTGCCTTCAGAAAGTATTAACGCCCACTGACATTTTCCACATTTTGGTGTGAATTTAAAATGAAATTGATATACTTTTTTGTGTCACTGGCCTATACACAATACCCCATAATGTCAAAGTGGAATTATGTTTTTAGACATTTTTACAAATTAATTCAAAATTAAAATCTGAAATGTCTTGAGTGAATAAGTATTCAACCCCTTGGTTATGGAAAGCCTAAATAAGTTCAGGAGTAAACATGTGCTTTAACAAGTCACATAATAATTTGCACAGACTCACTCTATATGCAATAATAGTATTTAACACTATTTGTTTATGATTACCTCATCTCTTTACCCCACACATACAATTATCTGTAAGGTCCCTCAGTCGAGCAGTGAATTTCAAACACAGATTCAACCACAAAGACCAGGGAGGATTTCCAATGCCTCACAATAAAAAAAAGCAGTCATTGAATATCCTTTTGAACATGGTGAAGTTGAATTACACTTTGGTTTGTGTATCAATAAACCCAGTCACTCAAAGATACAGGCGTCCTTCCTAACTTAGTTGCCGGACAGGAAGGAAACCGCGCAGGGATTTCATCATGAGGCCAATGGGGACTTTAAAACAGTTACAGGCTGTGATAGGAGAAAACTGAGGCTGGATCAACAACATTGTAGTTACTCCACAATACTAACCTAATGGACAGAGTGAAAAGAAGGAAGCATGTACAGATTAACAAATATTCCAAAATACGCACGAAAGTATAACTGCAAAAAATGAAGCAAAGAAATGAACTTTATGTGTTATGTTTGGAGCAAATCCAACACAACACATCACTGAGTGCCACTCTCCATTTTTTAAAGCATAGTGGTGGCTGCATCATGTTATGGGTATGCTTGTATTCGTTAAGGATTGTGTAGTTTTTCAGGATAAAAAAATTAACGGAATGGAGCAAAGCACAGGCAAAATCCTAGAGGAAAACATGGTCCAGTCTGCTTTCCACCAGACACTGGGAGATGAATTCACCTTTCAGCAGGACAATAACCTAAAACACAAGGCCAAATCTACACTGGAGTTGCTTACCAAGAAGACAGTGAATGTTCCTGAGTGGCCGAGTTACAGTTTTGACTTAAATCTGCTTGAAAGTGTGTGGCAAGACCTGAAAATGGCTGGCTAGCAATGATCAACAACCAATTTGACAGAGTTTGAAGAATTCTGAAAACAATAATGGGCAAATGTTGCACAACTCAGGTGTGACAAGCTCTAAGCGACTGACCCAGAAAGACGTAATCACAGCTGCAATCGCTGCAAAAGATGGTCCTAACATGTGTTGACTCAGTGGGTTGAATACTTATCTAATCAAGATATAGTCATGTTTTATTTTCTATCATTTTTTTTTTTTTTTTTACAGATGCTATCATTTTTCATCCACTTTGACATTAAAGAGAATTTTGTGTAGATCGTTGACAACAAAAAAAAGACCATTTAATCCATTTTAATTCCACTTTGTAACACAACAAAATGTGCAAAAAGTCAAGGTGTGTGAATACCTTCTGAAGGCACATCATTACAGTCTTTTTGCTTACAAAGCCCTGCTCCACAAGCTTCCGACTTACCTAACATCACTGGTAAGATTTAAAATGACAAGTTAACAACCTCATTCACAGGGCCGGTTAACTCTGGAGACTCATTTGGTGTCTAGAGAGTTTGGTAAGTCAGCCTTTAGTTGTCTTGCTCCACATCTCCAAAATACATTTCGAATAGATGTGTTAGTGTCCCTTGGGCAGTTCAGGAAGCAGACAGAGGATTTGTACAATGAAGAATGTGTTCATTTTAGTTGACTGTGTTTTGTGTATATTAATGTTTGTCTGTTCAATATGTGTTGTTGGATTTATATTGCATTCGATTTGTGATTTATTTTATGAAATTGTATATGCAAGGCTCCCTCATAAAAAAAAGACACTGGTCTCAACGGTGACTCGCTGATTAAATAAAGGTCAAAAATAGTCTTTATGAATTCCCTAAAAAGCCTAAATAAATTGTAGTTCATAAAGTGGGGCGGAATATAAAATTTAAAAAAAAGAGTATATACATTGTGTACAAAAGGCATGAGGAGGTAGGCGAATAATTACAATTTAGCAGATTAACACTGGAGTGATAAATGATCAGATGGTCATGTACAGGTAGAGATACTGGTGTGCAAAAGAGCTGAACCGAAAAGGTAAAAAATCCCAGTTAACCGACTGTTCCCCAGTAGGCCGTCATTGTTAATAAGAATTTGTTCTTAACTGCCTAGTTAAATAAAACATTGGTTGATGGCATAGTTGTTGGTGTTTATACACTGAGTAAACAAAACATTAGGAACCCTAATATTGAGTTGCCCTCAGTTCAGTCTATGTCATGGAAAGAGCGTGTCACTGTAACATTTTCTCACATCCATGTCTTGAGTTGAATGAAATAATGGGCTGATTCATGATCAGGAGGTACATTTGACACAATATCAATTTTGAAATCTCAAAGTCCAAAATAGGTTTTATGATTCTCCTAAAACCCACATACTTTTAGTCTGTAAACATTATATCACCGAAACTGCCTTGAATGGTTACTTTTTAACTTTTTAACCCAGACGCGCTTTAGCGTCGTTTAGCCTTGTTTACAAGTTCTAACACTGGAATGTGAGATGTAATCTACACCTCCATTACGATGATAGAAACCCTCGTTATTTAATTGAAGGATTTTTCCATTTTAGCGTCATTATTTCTATAGAGCCTACACTTTCTCGTTCTGAACTTCTAACGCGAGTCGGACGGTATGTCTTCCGTGATCAAGACCAGCTGCTCACCTATTTGACACCTCCTACATGGCCAAAGCATCAGCTATGCGGGTGTCGGTTATCGCTTTTGCTGATTAAATCGAGGCCTTGATTTATGTATGGTGAATTGGTGGAACAGCAGAACCATCAGCACAACAATAAAAGCATAGAATCCTAATTTACATAAATAAAACGTAAAACGATTGAATCTGTACCTTCATCTGAATCTAAGTTATACTGTTCACTGATACACAGTGGTGTAAAATGTTCCTAATTGTCATACTTGAGTAAAAGTAGAGACACCTTAATAGAAAATGATGCAAGTTCAAATCCCTGAGCTGACAAGTTACAAATCTGTCGTTCTGCCCCTGAACCGGCAGTTAACCCACTGTTCCTAGGCCGTCATTGAAAATAAGAATTTGTTCTTAACTGACTTGCCTAGTTAAATAAAGGTAAAAAAATTAATAAATAAAAAAGTCTAAAAGTATTTGGTTTTAAATATACTTAAGTATCAAGTCTTTGTAATTGCTAAAATAAATGTAAAAATCTATTCAAATTCCTTATATTAAGCAAACCAGACGGCACCATTTTTTTTTTTTTAAATGGATAGACAGGGGGGCACGCTCCAACACTGACACAATCATTTACAAACAAAGCATGTGTTTCGTGAGTCCTCCAGATCAGAGGCAGTAGGGATGACCAGGGATGTTCTCTTGATAAGAGTGGGATCACTCAGCTACACATGCCTCTCCCTAATGTCAATATGCCTTGTCTATTGCTGTTTTGGTTCGTAATTTTTGTCTTATTTCACTGTAGAGCCTCCAGCCCTGCTCAACATGCCCACACACATGCGGCGACTGCACCTGGCTTAAATGGTGCCTCTAGAGACCAAACCTCTCTCATCATCACTCAATGCCTAGGCTTACCTCCACTGTACTCACAACCTACCCTTGTCTGTACATTATGCCTTGAATCTATTCTTCCGCGCACAGAAACCTGCTCTTTTTACTCTCTGTTCCGAACGCACTAAACGACCAGATCTTATAGCCTTTAGCCGTACCCTTATCCTACTCCTCCTCTGTTCCTCTGGTGATGTAGAAGTTAATCCAGGCCTTGCAGCCCCCAGCATCACTCCCATTCCCCAGGCGCTCTCATTTGTTGACTTCTGTAAAACCGTAAAAGCATTGGTTTCATGCATGTTAACATCAGAAGCCTCCTCCCTAAGTTTGTTTTATTCACTGCTTTAGCACACTTCGCCAACCCGGATGTCCTAGCCATGTCTGAATCCTGGCTAGGCCACCAAAAATCCTGAAATTTCCATCCCTAACTATAACATTTCCCGACAAGGTAGAACTGCCAAAGGGGGCGGAGTTGCAATCTACTGCAGAGATAGCCTGCAGAATTCTGTCATACTATCCAGGTCTGTGCCCAAACAATTTGAGCTTTGACTTTTCAAAACCCACCTTTCCAGAAACAAGTCGCTCACCTTTGCCGCTTGTTATAGACCCCCAGTTGTGCCCTGGACACCATATGAGAATTGATCGCCCCCCATCTATCTTCAGAGTTCGTACTGTTAGGTGACTTAAACTGGGACATGCTTAACACCCCGGCCGTCCTACAATCTAAGCTAGATGCCCTCAATCTCACACAAATCATCAAGGAACCTACCAGGTAAAACCCTAAATCCGTAACCATAGGCACCTTCTTAGATATCATCCTGACCAACCTGCCCTCTAAATACACCTCTGCTGTCTTCAACCAGGATCTCAGCAATCACTGCCTCATTGCCTGCGTGCATACTGGGTCCGCAGTCAAACGACCACCCCTCATCACTGTCAAACGCTCCCTCAACACTTCAGCGAGCAGGCCTTTGTCATCGACCTGGCCTGGGTATCCTGGAAGTATTTTGACCTCATCCCATCAGTAGAGGATGCCTGGTTGCTCTTCAAAAGTGATTTATCTTAAATAAGCATGCCCCGTTAAAAAAATGTAGAACTAAGAACAGATATAAATTGTTGCAACGTCTGAGATCCCCAAAGATTGGATATCTGCCGCGGTCATCCCCCTCTTCAAAGGGGAGACCCTCTAGACCCAAACTGTTATAGACCTATATCCATCATGCCTTGCCTTTCTAAAATCTTCAAAAGTCAAGTTAATAAACAGATCACTGACCATTTCGAATCCCACCGTACCTTCTCCACTATGCAATCTGATTTTCGAGCTGGTCACGGGTGCACCTCGGCCACGCTCAAGGTCCTAAACGATATTATAACCGCTATCGATAAAAGACAGTACTGTGCAGCCATCTTCATCGACCTGGCCAAGTCTTTTGACTCTGTCAATCACCGCATTCTTATCGGCAGACTCAATAGCCTTGGCTTCTCAAATGACTGCCTCGCCTGGTTCACCAACTACTTCTCAGATAGAGTTCAGTGTGTCAAATCGGAGGGCCTGTTGTCCGGACCTCTGGCAGTCTCTATGGGGGTGCCACAGGGTTCATTCTTGGGCCGACTCTTCTCTTTACATATCTTGCTGCTGCTGATTCTCTCGTTGGCTGGCCCTCGCTTCATATTCGTCGCCAAACCCACTGGCTCCAGGTCATCTAAGTCTTTGCAAGGTAAAGCCCCGCCTTAACTCAGCTCACTGGTCACCATAGCAACACCCATCCACCCGTAGCACGCGCTCCAGCAGGTATATTGCACTGGTCATCCCCAAAGCCAACAGTTCCTTTGGCCGCCTTTCCTTCCAGTTCTCTGCTGCCAATGACTGGCACGAATTGCAAAAATCTCTGAAGCTGGAGTCTTATCTCCCTCTCTAACTTTAGCTGTCAGAGCAGTTTACCGATCACTGTACCTGTACACAGCCAATCTGTAAATAGCCCACCCGACTACCTCATCCCCATAGTATTACTTACCCTCTTGCTTTTTTTGCACCCCAGTATCTCTACTTGAACATCATCATCTGCACATTACTCCAGCATGAATGCTAAATTGTAATAATTTGCCTCTTTTGCCCATTTATTGCCTACCTCCCTACATTTGCACACACTGTACATAGATTTTTCTATTTTTCTTTTGTTTCCCACTGCTTGGCTTTATCTTGGTCCAGGTCGCAGTTGTAAATTAGAACTTCTTCTCAACTGGCCTACCTGGTTAAATATAGGTGAAAAAATAAATAAAAAGATTACATGATTTTCCTGTCCTGCTAGGATTTCAAAATGTAATGAGTACTTTTGGGTGCCAGTGAAAATGTATGGAGTAAAAAGTACATCATTTTCTTTAAGAATATAGTGAAGTAAAAGTAGTAAAGTATAGATACCCAAAAAAACTTAGTAGTACTCTCAAGTACTTTTACGGCACTGCTGATACAGACCATGATAACATGTTAACTTCAATATGCAATCCAAACGAGTAAATCAAATAATGACATACTGGAGCCATATCATGGATAATGACAGATTTATTATAGTAACATCAACAAAAATGAAGATTTTAGCTATATAAAATACAATGCAAAGACACAGCATTCATCTGAACCAATAGGAACACATTTACAAAAGCATGAACTTACATTCTATATGTTCTATATTACGGCTGGCAAGTCAGTACACACCCCTGGTGTACAGTATGACACACCAGAGGTATTACAGTTCTATTGTAGAATACAACAAACCAATGGTGCAACAATTCAATATTCCCTTAAATGGAGGGCACAAGAGAAAATATGCATATAACGGAGTGTACAGAACATTATTAAGGACCATCAGAACGGCCTCAATTCGTCGGGGCATGGACTCTACAAGGTGTCCAAAGCGTTCCACAGGGATGCTGGCCCATGTTGACTCCAGTGCTTCCTAAAGTTGTGTCAAGTTGGCTGGATGTCCTTTGGGTGATGGGCCATGCTTGATACACACGGGAAACTGTTGAGTGTGAAAAACCCAGCAGCTTTGCAGTTCTTGACACTCAAACCGGTGCACCTGGTACCTACTACCATAACCTGTACAAAGGCACTTTCAGCTTGCCCCATTAAATCTTTTGTCTTGCCCATTCACCCTCTGAATGGCACCCATACACAATCTATGTCTCAAAAATCTTTCTTTAACCTGTCTCCTCCCCTTCGTCTACACTGATTGAAGTGGATTTAACAAGTGACATCAATAAGGGATCATAGCTTTAACCTGGATTCACCTAGTCGGTCTATGTCATGGAAAGAGCATGTTTTCCTAATGCATATCATCGCTTCAAACATGTGTATTTCTAAATCAAAGTCTTGGGTCAATCTGTTGACCAACAACAGTCTCACAATCAAATCCAGAATTACCTGAAAGGCCTTGAATTGACCAGGAGGAGTCACAAGAAAATAAGGTTGAGGAAAAATCTTCAAACACAAGGCCTCAAAAAAAAAAAAAAAAGAGCAGACACTCACTGTCAAAACATGTTGAAAATAGCATAAACATTTCCATAGGACAAAACATAGTGAAACCCCTGATGACTCTAGGAAGATAGTGCACAACAACAAGTCTAAGACAAGACAGTAAAGAACAACACCAAAGATAAGCACTGATTTCATAAAAACTTCCAAATATAAAAATTGTAAAATCGGAATCATTTGGCAGATAGAGGATTCATCTCTTCACACGTCTGAAAGCACACTTGTTTACTGACAAACCCAGCCATCTTTGAGTAGAACACAGAGAGTATGAGGGTTAGCATTCTGCTAAGACCCTAGACTGTCTGTCCTGAGAGTTATCACTAGTCCCTCAGTCATTTCAAAACTGCACACGTTCAGTCTGGTAACAGAGATATCAACCTCTTATTGCTTCACAATTTAGTCCAACTCTGCCAAAGACCGCCATAGATTAAACTCTCTCAATTAGAATCAGTCTGAATGATTGTTCAAAACGCAAATACAGGCTACAGCTAGCTAATGCTAACACGAAAGCGGTTTCAGCATCACGGAGCTTACAGCGGATAGATCTGAATGAAAGCCCTGAAATCCTCTATGTCTATGTGTGAGTCAATAGAATGTCAGATTATATTTTTTTAAATCCCAAACACTGTTCTGTTCAGAGTCTTCACTTGACAGCTTTCCAGCCTCCAGATACTGTCCATACTTCACAGTGCTCTCTCTTATACTGTTTTATATGTGAGAGACTGCTGGGAACCCTAGGAAGATCTCTCAGTTCAGACAGTGATGATTGTGAAAGTGAGGTCTGACAGAGCATAGGTACTAGCCGGTTCAGACAGTGATGATTGTGAAAGTGAGGTCTGACAGAGCATAGGTACTAGCCGGTTCAGACAGTGATGATTGTGAAAGTGAGGTCTGACAGAGCATAGGTACTAACCGGTTCAGACAGTGATGATTGTGAAAGTGAGGTCTGATAGAGTACTAACCGGTCGCTCTTAAAAAAAAATACAAGTTGATATGCAAGGCCTGTCTAATGAGACATCTAAAGCGCAACGATCAGTCAGCTATTTTCCTTCGATAAAGTTCCAAAGCAGTCAAAACGCAAAGAAAATCTATAATTTGTTCAAAATACACCAATCACTGAATTGCATCTGTAAACATCACAAAAAGAGAAAATATATGGATTGTTTGTTGATCAGTTCTCCACTGATAAGGTTCAGTCAGAGAAGTGTCTTCAGCTGAATAATAACAATGCACACCACCTAACATAGTGAGACTGGTTACATTACAATCAGTGCTAAAGGGAAGTGCTGCTTCAAGGACAGCTGCTCCTAGTCAGTGTCCGGTGCAGTGTGATTGAGTGCTTGTGGCTGTGCGTGGGATGGGTGCTGTTCTGTGCACGTCTGATCTTGTGCAGTTTTCCCGGGTCAGCCAGCGGTCACATGCAGTCGACCACGTTGCTGGAGCCCTGGCCCACGTCTCTGATCTGGCTGATGTGAGTGGAACAGACGGCCACTCCGGCTCCTGCCCGGCAGTGAGAGACAGACCCCACCAGCTCCCATCTGAGGAACACACCGTCAGACTAGGTGGTTATGTATTATGATAAAGTGTAACTCACCAGACTTAAAACTAAAAAAAAGATTAGACCCTCTTTAAGTAGAAAACAGTTGCTCATCTGTGCTAGAGCCTCGAGTGTACCAGACCTGGGTGAAATACTTTGGTGTGCTTTTTTAAAAGCTTACATAGTACAACCTCTTCCTTGAACCTGAACAGTAACCCTGCTCTCTCTCTCTCTCTGTGTCTCACCTGTTCATACGGGGGTCGAAGGCCTCCACTGTGTTAAGATAAATGTTTCCGTTGTGACCACCGACTGCGAACACTCGACCCATGACCGTGGCCACGCCCACTCCGCCTCGGGGCGTGGTCAGCTCAGAGACGTAGTTCCAGCGACACAGACGGGGGTCCAAACGTTCCACGGAACTCAGCGGGGAGTTGTCATCAAAACCGCCTGACGGAAGATGGGGGGGGGGGGGGGGGGGGGGGGGGGGGGGGTGTTCAGTAACACCTTGGTGGAGCCCTGACTAACAAACTACGAATGAGCAATTTCAGAGTTGAAGGCTTGTACACGTCGTGTCCCGAATAAAGTAAGTTGTGTACATACTGTAGGATAACGGCTCAATCAGTACAAGATGTGATATGAATAGCATAACCCGGTCAGTGAAGCAGCAGGGAATAAAGATCCCCTCCTCTGCCCAGCAAGGTCAATGCTTATGGTAGACTGAGATAATCAGTAGCTTAACCTCCTCCACAAACACAGCCATGCTGACTCATTTCAACTAGGATCAGCGAAGAGTCCGGCCAGAGCTGTGAAACAGACTCTACAAATTCAGCCGATAACATCACCCCACCCTTATAGATCACTTTTAAATCAGTAACCAACTTGACAAAACATGAACTTTTCTCTTTTCCGTCTCATGTTTACAAGCCAACCCCTTGTGTGTGAGAAGCATGTGACCCATGTTAAATAGCAGCCAGTAGAATGGGTGGTAAACACTGATAGGAAATACAACGTGACAGTGATATGTGGTTGTCTCACCTCGTTCAGTTGTTACTGTAAGTCAATCACATCTTCTAAATCAGTGTTTCCCAAACCAGGTCCCGGGGACCCCAAGGAGTGCACGTTTTGGGTTTGGCTCCAGCACTACACAGCCAATTCAAATAATCAACTCATCATTAAGCTTTGATGATTTGAATCAGCTGTGTAGTGCTAGAGCAAAAACAATAACGGACCTGGACCTGGTTTGGGAAACGCTGTTGTAAATGATTAGCATGTCAATTCAGTAGTACTGTGCTGTGTTCTTACCCACGACATAGAGGCATCCGTTCAGCTCACTGACTCCGTTCCCTGCTCGTCTCTGGCCCATCTCCCTGACCTCTGTCCACTTGTTGAGGTGGGGGTCAAACCTCTCCACACTGGACAGAGAGGCCACACCGTCGTTACCTCCCACAGCGTACACATGACTCTGACAGGACAGGACAGGAGAGGGTTAAGACAAGTGATTCTCAGTGCTTGAAGTGGAGTGAATCAGGTGCTGCTACTCTTTTGGAGGGTTGGAACTAAGCCGATATATAAAAGAGGCTCAGCCATTCAAGAAGAACAACATTTGAGGTGTGTTTCTATTACCGACAGGAAAGGTCTGATGAATATTGCCCACGGACATGGTCGGACTTCAATCACACAAACAGTACAGGGAATAAAATCTCTTTACTGAATGGTATAAATGGTTGTAAAAGAATCTTCTGTGAGGAGGGTAATGTCACCCGTAGAGTGTTAAAATTAAGTTTCTTCATTCACAGCCATTAAACTCTTAACTGATTTAATGGCTACCAATACAGTGCCCTTCTTTGAGAGACATTGGAAAACCTCCCTGGTCTTTGCGGGGGGGGGGGGGGGTTTAAACCTCCCTGGTCCCAGTGAGATTCCCAGAGTGAGTCCATGCAACTTATCATGTGACTTGTTAAGCAAATGTTTAATCCTGAACTTATCTAGGCTTGCCATAACAAAGGGGTTGAATACTTATTGACTCAAGACTTTTAAAACTTTACATTTTTTAATAAATTTGGAGAGAAAAAAAATCTCAAAACATAAATCCACTTTGACATGGGTATTGTGTGCAGGCCTGTGACACACGGAAATGTGGAAAAAGTCAAGGGGTATGAATACTTTCAGAAGGCTCTGTATAATACTGTATGTTCAGTGCAACCATGTATCCATGCTGTTCTGCTGTTCTTACCCCTAAGGCCACAGAGCCCACCCCTCCTCTGGGTGTGTTCATGGACGCCACAGCAGTCCAGCGGTCGCTCTCGATATCGTATCTCTCCACGTCGTTGAAGCACGAGTTGTCATCTAGGCCTCCGATGGCGTAGATAGGACCTCCCAGAGCTGCCAGAGCTATGCCCCTTCTACACACGTACAAGACAGCATTGACAATAGGGCAGTATATCAGAGTGATTATAATTAGGGATCTTTATGGTCGGCTGAAAAACTACATTTCTAAAACAAAACTCTCATTAGAGAATTGCCCCCCCCTCCCCCCAGACATGACATACCTCTTAGTGTTCATGGAAGCCTTCATCATCCACTTGTTAGTGAGAGGATCAAACATCTCCATGTTGCCCAGGTGTTCACTACCATCATGCCCCCCTACTGCATACACTTTACCTGAGGACACCAGAGCAACGTTAGGACTACGAGACCATAGACAACTCACAACCTGACATATACTAAATATGGTCAACTCCACAACTTTTTTTCTACACATTCTACACATTTTGCCATGGGTGCGGAGAGAAAAATGTGCAATTTTAGAAGTAACTGTCCAGTGAAAATATCACTTTTAAAAAGTTATTCCGTTAGCTCATACCCAAATAATGTTGTGGACTCATTTTATACTTGTATTTGTGACCAAACACATAAATTGGAGAAGAAAAAAAGAATGTCTCAAAAAATTCTTGCTATTTCCTCATTGAGTATGATGTCATATTCCTGAAGAGGATGAGCTGGCCAATCAGCAGTCTACTCATATGTTTTATGACGGTATATGCCCACACCATTCTGTTGTTGGGGTACGCACACACACCATTCAAACACAGAAAAGCTTATTTTTAACATAATTAATTAACATTTTTTTTGTCAGGAAAAACTATTTCACTCATATTGTAAGTAATTATAGGTCATATTTCATAGAAATCTGGAAACACTGGACAATTACTTTAAAGCACATTTTCTGCAATTCTACACATTTTGCCATGGCTTATGCTGTGTTCTTATGGTATCCGAGTGATTCAAGCATATCAAAATCAAATGGGGACACCATGCCATTTTGGGATTTGTTTTTATTCTCTCTGTCTAGTTATTATTCTGGTGGTTGTTAGTTCACAAAGCTCATCTTATTTTCATTTCTACATACTTTATATCTCGTTTTAGTCATTTAAGTTTACACTGAAAACGTTTTACCATCCTGGGAGAAAAAAAAATCTCTATATTTTTTTAGTAGTGGCCACAATTTATGAATGAATATAGGGGAAACAATGCTGGAAGACAACGGAATTAATAATGGCAAATAAGTCTGGCTGCACAGTCGCTTGGCAAACATACTGTAAATTGAGAAATCATGTGACTAAACTGAACAAAAAGAAGAAACTGTGCTATGAAACAGAGAAATTATATAAAAAAATTATAGTAAAAAGCTTTGGAGCTTCTTAAAATGACATTTTAGGCAAAATGGTGTCTATCATTCATTGAATCAGATGGCTCACTCATCACAAAACCCACTAATATTGCCAACTACTTCAATGATTTTTTTATTAGCAAAATTGGCTTCCGTAAAGTGAGTGCGGAAGAGGTGAAAAAACGTATTGTTGTCTATAAACAATGACAAGTCACCTGGGTCTGACAACTTGGATGGAAAATTACTGAGGATGATAGCAGACAATATTGCCACTCCTATTTGCTATCTCTTCAATCTAAGCCTACAGGAAACTCATTAGGCTACCCAAAAATAGCAAAGCACCCTTTACTGGCTCTAACAGCTGACCAAATCAGCCCGTTACAAACACTTAGTAAACTTTTGGAAAATAATTGTTAGACCAGATACAATGCTATTTCACATATTTTTTTTTTTAATGCTACAGATTTTCTGCACGCTTATAGGGATGTGCATTCAACATGTACAGCATTTACACAAATGACTGATGATAGACAGAGAAATTGATAATAAAAACATTATGGGAGCTGTTATGTTAAGACGTCAGTGGAGCTTTTGAAATGATCGATCATAATCTGCCGCTTGAAAAACCTGTTATGACTTTACATCCCCTGCTATATTGTGGATTGAGAGTTACCTGTCTAACAGAACACATAGGGTGTTCTTTAAATGGAAGCCTCTCCAACATAATCCAGGTCGAGTCAGGCATTCCCCAGGGCAGTTGTCTAGGCCCCTTTTCAATCTTTACTAATGACCTGGCACTGGCTCTGAGTAATGCCAGTGCGTCTACGCATGCTGATAACTTAACACTATACACGTCAGCTTCCACAGCGACAGTAATCACTGTAACGCTTAACAAAGAGCTGCAGTCAGTTGCAGAATGGGTGGCAAGAAATAAGTTAGTCCTAAATATATTTCTAAAACTAAAAGCATTGCATTTTGGGACAAATCATTCCCTAAACCTCAACTAAATCTTGTAATGAATAATGTAGAAATTGAACAAGTTGAGGAGACTAAACTGCTTGGAGTAACCCTGGATTGTAAACTATTATGGTCAAAACATATTGATACAACAGTAGCTAAGATGGGGAGAAGTCTGTCTGTAATAAAGTGCTGCTCTACCTTCTTAACAACACTACCAACAAGGCAGGTCCTACAGGCCCTAGGTTTGTCACACCTGGACTACTGTTCAGTCGCATGGTCAGGTGCCACAAAGAGGGAATTAGTCAAATTAAAATTAGCCCTGAACAGGGCAGCACGTCTGACCCTTAAAATGTACATGGAGAGCTAACATGAATGTCGATCTCTTCCATCTCAAAGTAGAGGATTGACTTCATCACTACTGTAAGAAGTATTGACACGTTGAATGCACCGAGCTGTCTGTTTAAACTACTAGCACACAGCTCAGACACCCATGCATACCCCACAAGACATGCCACAAAAGGTCTCTTCACAGTTACCAAGTTTAGAACAAACTATGTACAGTAGTACATAGAGTCATGACTACATGGAGCTCTATTCCACAGTACTGCATAGAGTCATGACTACATGGAACTCTATTCCACAGTACTACATAGAGCCATGACTACACGGAGCTCTATTCCACAGTACTACATAGAGCCATGACTACACGGAGCTCTATTCCACAGTACTACATAGAGCCATGACTACACGGAACTCTATTCCACAGTACTACATAGAGCCATGACTACACGGAACTCTATTCCACAGTACTACATAGAGCCATGACTACACGGAGCTCTATTCCACAGTACTACATAGAGCCATGACTACACGGAGCTCTATTCCACAGTACTACATAGAGCCATGACTACACGGAGCTCTATTCCACATCAAGTAACTCAACCAAGCAGTAAAATTTGATTTAAAAAAAACAAAAAACAGATAGAAATACACCTTATGGAACAGCGGGACTGTGAAGAGACAAATGCATTTACACATGATAATATACGCACTATACTAGCGCTGTCCACGACAAGGGCTGTCCCCAAACAAAAAACAAATCTTTGTAGACCAAGTCATCTGTTCCAAACGATTGGTCGACATTTTAAAACGTGTATTTTTCCATATATAGGATGTTGAATAAAATCTAAATGTCTGAATAAAATCAACTATATGTAGGCTACTGAGCTTGTCTGATGCTTTAAGCACTGTGATTAAAAAGGAAGACACAAATGACTAAAGAGGGAGCCAGAGATCAATATGGCCTTACAGATCAATATAGTCTAACCAGAAGAAGACAACCTGTTCCATACAGACCCTCCTCCCGTTGCTGCAGGCTTTCGTAGCAGCCATTATGCTCCTGAAATTGCCGGTAATAGGCTACACCCGCGGTTGGCAACATTTTCCCATGTGGAGTGCCAAGTTATCCTACCATTTTTACTGATCCGAGTGCCCATTATGATTTTCAAATGCACATTTTCATGGATCAGTTTCATTTAATTTATAATAAAAGGTCTTCATATCTCAAAATTAAATGTTATGTGGTGAATCAAAATTATATGAAAATAATCCAAATCCAAAAGTAACTCCTATTGCCATTACGTAAAAAATTGCAGACATAAAGCCATCAAAATAAAAACATTGCATCCTGCAGGTTGAAAATATCCAGAAAAAAAATAATATCCTAGAAATCACATTGGCTACACATGGCCTGTCTACAAGGAAATTGAAACATTGTATCAACTATTAACTTAGTCTGGCCCAGTGCCAGAAAACATGCAACATTTCCTCCCCTCAGAGTTTCCTGCAAAAGTAATGTCCAGACAGACAGACACAGCTGTGGGCTATTTGCACAAGGGATAAGAAGTAATCAGGTAGGCCTATTTTTTTTTTACGTTTTCACCAAATCAGAGAATGACATTTTTTCCCCTTTCATGCTAAGTGGTTATCAATATGTAGAGAGCTGGAAAGATTTTTCAAATTGACAATATTTCCACAACATGGTTTTTACATCCATTGAGAAAGACTGACTTTGTTTACTTGCTGTTGGAGGTGAATAAAACATTACTTTGAGAAGCTCCACAGTGATGGTGAGTTAAGCCAATCAGAAACAGTATCAGATCCCCAAGTGGGCAGATGTATAAATCAGGTGATCTGTAAGCCTACATTTGAGCGCAGGCCAGGTATCCTAGGCCAGGTATCCTAGGCCAGGTAGCCTAGGCCAGGTTCTATGTGTAATCAGGTGCACGTCCTTACACCACATTGACAGGAGCGCCAAACAAAAGACAATGAATAAATTGACAACTTGTAAATTGAATAAAATTAACCCAAACTTTTTTCTCACAAGTGTATCCTAGGTTGTGCGCTCTGCAGGAAACGTGTCCAATCAGACAATGACAACAGTATGACTGTAATAACAACATACTGAATGCATTAGCAGGAATTACCATAACAAACATTGTAATTAGAAATTATGGTAATTAACAGTAAATGGATTAGTCCACTGGTGATACTGGTGTGTCATCCCTGCGGCCTTCGCAATGGATTAGTCCACTCAGACAGGCCTCCACAATGGATTAGTCCACTGAGACAGGCCTCCACAATGGATTAGTCCACTGAGACAGGCCTCCACAATGGATTAGTCCACTGAGACAGGCCTCTATAATGGATTAGTCCACTGAGACAGGCCTCCACAATGGATTAGTCCACTGAGGCAGGCCTCCACAATGGATTAGTCCACTCAGACAGGCCTCCACAATGGATTAGTCCACTGAGGCAGGCCTCCACAATGGATTAGTCCACTCAGACAGGCCTCCACAATGGATTAGTCCACTCAGACAGGCCTCCACAATGGATTAGTCCACTGAGGCAGGTCTCCACAATGGATTAGTCCACTGAGGCAGGCCTCCACAATGGATTAGTCCACCCAGACAGGCCTCCACAATGGATTAGTCCACTGAGACAGGCCTCTATAATGGATTAGTCCACTGAGACAGGCGTGAATCAGACAGGCGTCTTGTGTGACATAGATTTTAAAAATATATTTGCAACTACTCGATAAAAAAAAAAATTGGGTCGACCAACAGCATATCAACCAAACAATCAATCAGTCGACTAAACAGGTTCAGCCCTAACATGTACGTTTTGTGGACTTTGTTGTGGATATGTGGTAGTAGAGTAGTGGCCTGAGGGTACAAGCTTAAAGTGGTGTGAAAGGTATTGTAATGTTTTAAAAATTGTGTAATGGCCTTCATTTTGTTGGGCTCCAGGAAGAGTACTATAGCTGCTGCCTTGGCAGTAACAAATAGGGATCCATAATAAACCCCAGGAAGAGTAGCTGCTGCCTTGGCAGTAACAAATAGGGATCCATAATAAACCCCAGGAAGAGTAGCTGCTGCCTTGGCAGTAACAAATAGGGATCCATAATAAACCCCCAGGTAGAGTAGCTGCTGCCTTGGCAGTAACAAATAGGGATCCATAATAAACCCCCAGGTAGAGTAGCTGCTGCCTTGGCAGTAACAAATAGGGATCCATAATAAACCCCAGGAAGAGTAGCTGCTGCCTTGGCAGGAACAAAATGGGGATCCATAATAAATACAACTAATCTCAGACTCTGTGCTCTGACCATCCCTGAGAGATTCCACACAGCCCGACTTGCCTGGTTAAATAAAGGTTAAAACAAGAAACATAAAAGAGGTGTCAGAGAGATGGCTGGCCCTGGACCAAGGTAAGATAGCTGTCTCCTTGGGCACACGGATATGTCACATAAATGCACACATTCATTCAGGTTACAGACCATGTAACTAGGGAGTGCAACAATATCCATAGCCTAGTTATTGGGTTCGTAACATAAACAGTTCTTATTGTTATGATGGCTGCTCTCCCAACACACATCTATTCTCTATCCTTAATCTGCAAAGCATTCAGTGAGTACAGGGGGAAAAACAGCACCTAAGACCAGTTTTGGAGTTATGGCTTTCTATCCATTTTCTATTCCCCCCCCTTCCCTCCCCATCCTCCACCTCTCTCTTGCACTCCCTCCATCTCTCACCTCCTACAGAGATGACTCCAACATGTCGTCTCCTACTGTTCATCTCAGGTCCAAAGAACCAGCTGTTCTTGCTGATGGAGTAACACTCGATGCTGCGGAACGGGTCACCAGAACCACCCCGCCCACCCACACAGAACAACACACCTGAAGATGAGGCAAAGGTCAGGGGTTAGAAGGTATGACTTCAGAGCAGGTATAAAAAAAATATTAAAAAACACCACACACTGCAATGCAAAGCTCAACACATGAATATCCACCCTGAGGAATCAATCAACGATTTAGGGTTTAGTTATTTGTCAGACTCGTAAATATATAAAATTAAGATTTTTTTTCCTTTATCATCGTTCTGCAATGTCCTCAACACTATCACATAGCAGATTGGACAAGCTGCCAGTCTGTTACCTGCAGTGTGTTTCCTAGGCGTTGTTCTTACTGAATACTCAAAGTCCGGGACCACCTTGTTGCTGAGGTGCAGGTGATAGTTCCTGGCCTCATCCAGCAGATCTCTGCAGCTCAGGTTCCCTCTGATCATCTCCTCTTTGGCCACCGTGGCTGTCAGGAAGTCTACTGGGAGCAAGGGGAGACGCACCTACAGGAGGTATGGATACACAGCACACAGTCAACACATACTGCACTGCACACAGCCACACACTGCACACAGCCAATACACACTGCACTGAACACAGCCAACACACACTGCACTGCACACAGCCAACACACACTGCACACAGCCAACACACACTGCACACAGCCAACACACACTGCACACAGCAAACTGACACTGCACACAGTCAACACACACTGCACACAGCCAATACACACTGCACTGAACACAGCCAACACACACTGCACTGCACACAGCCAGCACACACTGCACACAGCCAACACACACTGCACACAGCCAACAGACACTGCACACAGCCAACAGACACTGCACACAGTCAACACACACTGCGCTGCACACAGCCAACACACACTGCGCTGCACACAGCCAACACACACTGCGCTGCACACAGCCAACACACACTGCGCTGCACACAGTCAACACACACTGCACTGCACACAGTCAACACACACTGCACTGCACACAGTCAACACACACTGCACTGCACATAGTCAACACACAGTCAACACACACTGCACACAGTCAACACACACTGCACACAGTCAACACACACTGCACACAGTCAACACACAGTCAACACACACTGCACACAGTCAACACACACACACTGCACTGCACACAGTCAACACACACACACTGCACTGCACAGTCAACACACACACACTGCACTGCACAGTCAACACACACACACTGCACTGCACACAGTCAACACACACACTCTGCACTGCACACAGTCAACACACACACTGCGCTGCACACAGCCAACACACACTGCGCTGCACACAGCCAACACACACTGCGCTGCACACAGTCAACACACACTGCACTGCACACAGTCAACACACACTGCACTGCACACAGTCAACACACAGTCAACACACACTGCACACAGTCAACACACACTGCACTGCACACAGCCAACACACAGTCAACACACACTGCGCTGCACACAGTCAACACACACTGCACACAGTCAACACACACACACTGCACACAGTCAACACACACACACTGCACTGCACACAGTCAACACACACACACTGCACTGCACAGTCAACACACACACACTGCACTGCACAGTCAACACACACACACTGCACACAGTCAACACACACACTCTGCACTGCACACAGTCAACACACACACTGCACTGCACACAGTCAACACACACACTGCACTGCACACAGTCAACACACACACTGCACTGCACACAGTCAACACACACACACACTGCACTGCACACAGTCAACACACACTGCACTGCACACAGTCAACACACACACACACTGCACTGCACACAGTCAACACACACACACACTGCACTGCACACAGTCAACACACACACACTGCACTGCACAGTCAACACACACACACTGCACTGCACAGTCAACACACACACACTGCACACAGTCAACACACACACTCTGCACTGCACACAGTCAACACACACACTGCACTGCACACAGTCAACACACACACTGCACTGCACACAGTCAACACACACACACTGCACTGCACACAGTCAACACACACACACACACACTGCACTGCACACAGTCAACACACACTGCACTGCACACAGTCAACACACACACACACTGCACTGCACACAGTCAACACACACACACTGCACTGCACACAGTCAACAAACACACACTGCACACAGTCAACACACACTGCACACAGTCAACACACACTGCACACAGTCAACACACACTGCGCTGCACACAGTCAACACAGTACACAGGGGGTCATAAACGTTAACACAGAAGCATCTGTCCTGCAGGGCAGCCGGACAGAAACACAGTGTCAAACACTACACACACACACAGTGTCAAACACTACACACACACACACACACACACACACAGTGTCAAACACTACACACACACACACAGTGTCAAACACTACACACACACACACAGTGTCAAACACTACACACACACACACACACAGTGTCAAACACTACACACACACACACAGTGTCAAACACTACACACACACACAGTGTCAAACACTACACACACACACAGTGTCAAACACTACACACACACACACACACACACACACACACACACACAGTGTCAAACACTACACACACACACACACAGTGTCAAACACTACACACACACACACAGTGTCAAACACTACACACACACACACAGTGTCAAACACTACACACACACAGTGTCAAACACTACACACACACAGTGTCAAACACTACACACACACAGTGTCAACACTACACACACACAGTGTCAAACACTACACACACACACACACACACACACACAGTGTCAAACACTACACACACTGTCAAACACTACACACACACACAGTGTCAAACACTACACACACTGTCAAACACTACACACACACACACAGTGTCAAACACTACACACACTGTCAAACACTACACACACACAGTGTCAAACACTACACACACACACACAGTGTCAAACACTACACACACACAGTGTCAAACACTACACACACACACACAGTGTCAAACACTACACACACAGTGTCAAACACTACACACACAGTGTCAAACACCACACACACACACACAGTGTCCAAACACTACACACACACAGTGTCAAACACCACACACACACAGTGTCAAACACTACACACACACACACCACAACACACAGTGTCAAACACTACACACACAGTGTCAAACACTACACACACAAGTGTCAAACACTACACCACCACACAGTGTCAAACACTACACACACACAGTGTCAAACACTACACACACACAGTGTCAAACACTACACACACACACAGTGTCAAACACTACACACACACACAGTGTCAAACACTACACACACACACACAGTGTCAAACACTACACACACACACAGTGTCAAACACTACACACAGTGTCAACACTACACACACACAGTGTCAAACACTACACACACACAGCACACACACAGTCAACACTACACACACACACACAGTGTCAAACACTACACACACCACACAGTGTCAAACACTACACACACACACACAGTGTCAAACACTAACACACACACACCACACAGTGTCAAACACTACACCACACCACACAGTGTCAAACACTACACACACACACACAGTGTCAAACACTACACACACACACACAGTGTCAACACATACACACACACACACAGTGTCAAACACTACACACCACACACACACAGTGTCAAACACTACACACACACAGTGTCAAACACTACACACACACACACACACACAGTGTCAAACACTACACACACACACACACAGTGTCAAACACTACACACACACACACACACAGTGTCAAACACACTACACACACACACACACAGTGTCAAACACTACACACACACACACAGTGTCAAACACTACACACACACACACAGTGTCAAACACTACACACACACAGTGTCAAACACTACACACACACACAGTGTCAAACACTACACACACACACACAGTGTCAAACACTACACACACACACAGTGTCAAACACTACACACACACACACAGTGTCAAACACTACACACACACACACAGTGTCAAACACTACACACACAGTGTCAAACACTACACACACACACACAGTGTCAAACACTACACACACACACACAACACACACACAGTGTCAAACACTACACACACACACACACAGTGTCAAACACTACACACACACACACAGTGTCAAACACTACACACACACACACAGTGTCAAACACTACACACACACACACACAGTGTCAAACACTACACACAGTGTCAAACACTACACACACACACAGTGTCAAACACTACACACACACACAGTGTCAAACACTACACACACACAGTGTCAAACACTACACACACACACACAGTGTCAAACACTACACACACACACACAGTGTCAAACACTACACACACCTACAACTAAGTATTGATGAGGAAAATGTTCCACAAACACAACATACTACACACAGCACCTACAAGCATAAATTAAAAATGAAACAAAATACCAAAGCTCCCCAACCAGCCCAAGACGTGTGACTAAGGCTGCGTTTACAACACAGGCAGTTCACTACATGGTCTTATGACCAATCAGATGTGTACAAATCTAATGCAATTGGACAAAAGACCCACTAGTGGAGAAAAAATAAATATTAGAATTGGGCTGCCTGTGAAAACGCAGTCTTTCAGACCTACCTGAGTCATGATCTGCTGCAGCCAGGCCTCGTGGTGTTGAGGGTTATTCTTCAACCACTTGACAGCAGCGGTGTACACCTGAGTCTCAGAGTGGATGTTCAGATCACTGGAGGACAATAGGGTTCTCAGGTGAGGAGGCGACACGCACGGGAAGTCCTCACAGTCCACCACTTCCCGGAAATGCTCGCAAGCGTAGCGATCTGCCATGTCCATCAGGTCGACGCGGTTGTGGCTCTCGGCAAAGGTGCGGACAGCCAGGCAGTTGGAGGGGTGGAAGTGGGCCTTCATGTACTCACAGCAGGCTCTGGCAACCAACTCTACCTGCAGTATACAGGCTGCGTAGAGGAGGGGCTGTACATTGTCCACTGTCAGGGTCAGACGGGAGGAGTAGGCGAAACGCACCAGGTCGTGGATGGCGTCTCCGTCAAAGTCCTTGATCTCAATCAGGTCCTGTTTGGCCTCGGACATCTCGGACAGGAACATGGCCCTGAAGTAAGGGATGACACAAGCCAGCACCAGCTTGTGGCATGGTATCAGCCTGCTGCCAACCTGAACACAGGGAGAGAAAAGGAGAGAGAGAGAGAGAGAGTTAATGCAAGCTCACACGTTATTCATTCCCTGAACTATTCAGTCCATAAAAGGTTTTGTTGGTTAATTTGTGTCTTTAAAAAATAAAAATAAATGATAGGCTTAACTGGTTCCCACCAAACTTCACAAAAACAGACATAAGTTTTTGCCTTGGAGACAAATAGAATTAGGAATTAGAATACCAGAATGGACATGAACCTTCTTATGATGGGATAAAGGGCAGCCATTTTGGTCAGGGAATTGGTCAACCATGGTTTGCCAGTGCTTTGATAGGATAGAGTAAAATAATGAATTTTGAATCATTTTTCTGCCCTGTATGTTTGTTAGCCAGACAGTTTTAGAGGAATGATTCCCAAAATTATTAAAATTAAAATGCCAATATTCCATTTAAAAAAATGCAGTCGATCCACTGTCATACACTGGCTGACATCAGTTGATGATAGGACTTAGACAGCTGTAAATGCAAGTACTACGAATATTTTATCATAATAGTACTCACAGCTTTCCAAGAAAACAAAAAAGTAGACAATTACATACATTTTACAGGCTATTTATACAGAAAGTGTATGAAACCCAAATAAACTGTATTTATAATTATGACTATTTTAAGTTGACAATAATTATTACACAATTTATGATATCACATGCCTTACTTTTATTTTCCTGCATAAGTCAAATCAGGATTAAGCCTCTACCGCCATTGGCTACATGCCGCTGGGGCAGCCGGTAGCCTAGTGGTTAGAGCGTTGGGCCAGTAACCGAAAGCTAGATCGAATGCCCGGGCTGACAAGGTAAAAATCTGTCGTTCTGCCCCTGAACAAGGCAGTTAACCCACTGTTCCTAGGCCGTAATTGAAAATAAGAATTTGCTCTAAACTTGCCTAGTTAAATAATGGTAAAATAAAAATGTTTTAATACAAATTCTAATTAGACTGGTTTGGATTTCTCCCTGACCAATATGGCTGCAATTTTCATTCCATTCTGGAACTTTTGAGTGTTAATGACAGCTCAGCCCCTCTAGTAATTTAATAGCATCTCTATGCTTTACCCATTGTTTGGCATACCCATTTCACAAATAGCTAGTAGCCAAAGAGCTAGTGACTGAGCATTGTGAACACTATAAAACCCCACTCTGCCCGTCCCTCACATCTATGTCCAGACCTACCTTCAGTGTGACATCACAGAGCTCCCCCACTTCGTAGAACTGCCTCAGGGAGTCGTGGAAGTCCTTCCATGCCTCATAGGCCTCAAAGACAAAGGATCCGTCAGGCTCAGAGTCTCCATCGGGCCTGGTGGTGGTGGTGGTGGTGCTCTGACGGTTCTCCTTCTTCTGCTTGAGCTTATGCTGCTTGGCATGCTCCGGCACCATGTCGCCTGGAGCCATCACCGTTTACAGGGAGTCAGACCTGGGAGGAGAGAGAGGGGCAAGATGAAGGGGAGAAAATCCAGAGAGCTTGTTAGAAGGAAAGGGGGAGGGGGGTAGCCTTGTCCTGTACATTTATAGCCAACCAAATGTTCCCAGTCAGTGAAAAAAAGAGGTCAAGCTAATTCTCACAAGAGGCTAAATGTATGATGGCACAGTTGGGAGTAGAGAGCTGTAGACTGGAGACGCCATTGAGCTCCTGTGTGAGGTGTCTCTCTCTCTCTCTCGCTGTCAAACTGATATGGCACAGCCTATAAAACAGAGCATCGCTAAGCACATTTCCACCCACATTCGACAGATTATGTGGCTTCTCTGGTGAGCTTTCTGCTGCTGAATAGACTCCCTGAGACAATGTGGCCATAGGCTCCAACGCCCCCTCGTCACTATTCTTAAGGACAGAAGACATTTTGCAGAGATAATGTGGCCAAACGCTCCACCGCCCCCTCGTCACTATTCTTAAGGACAGAAGACATTTTGCAGAGATAATGTGGCCATAGGCTCCACCGCCCCCTCGTCACTATTCTTAAGGACAGAAGACATTTTGCAGAGATAATGTGGCCAAACGCTCCACCGCCCCCTCGTCACTATTCTTAAGGACAGAAGACATCTATTGTAGGGGTGTAACATTCACGATTACACAACCATTACACAACCATTACACAACCATTACACAACCATTACACAACGGTCCTTGATTAAAATATTTAAGATATGACTGCATCAGTCCGCAGAACACAAACCGATCCAAATCAAGCACCGGTCAGAAAATCAATTCAAACGTTATGAATCACCTATTCACTTTGTTGTTGTTGTTGTTGTTGCTCATATTTGTTTCTTACATTCCCCGAAAAGACCTCATTTTGTGACAACTGATGCATGTCGGTCTTCCAGTGTCGAAACTAAGCATTTAACTGCGTTGACAGTCATTGAGCATGCAGAACAACCCTAGGGAGTAGCCTAGTCAAACTGCACACTGTGCCCAGCTTTGCTGGCAATATTAGGCTTTATAAGTTGAGTGACAACCTGTTTAATTTGCTAGGTTATAGTTATCTACGCGTTGTTGAAAATGGTGTTTTTCCAGAATATAGCTGCTGAATGCTGATTTTTATTTTGACTGTTCAGGTTCACCATCAGCAATATGTTTTTGTAGTTCAGTGTATAAAAAGGTCATTTTTAGATAATACAGGGTAAAGTGATATTTTCATAATGAGGAATCACTTTTTGCAAGGTTCACTGCATGGCCAAACGCTGGAGGACAAAATGAGCTGACTAAAAGCTTGGTCAAAACCATTTGATTTTGAGATGGGGGTGAAATCTAAAGTTGTACTATATATTCATTGTCTATGTCATAGCTCATTTGTAAATTTTAAGTATTGATACATTACTAGCTGAAACACTTAATCTGTTAAAAAATCACAAGTTAATGAGTGGGATTTCAGAAACAGTGGAGGGGGACAATTTTTTTTTTATATGGTAGTAGATGCCTAGTCTCCATTATGGCTCTAATCTGATAGTGGGGTGGTAGATGCCAGCTCAGACGGGCCCAGCTCAGAGAGGCCCAGCTCAGAGGGGCCCAGCTCAGAGAGGCCCAGCTCAGAGAGGCCCAGCTCAGAGAGGCCCAGCTCAGAGGGGCCCAGCTCAGAGGGGCCCAGCTAAGAGGGGCCCAGCTAAGAGAGACCCAGCTATTGAACACCATCAGCAGCAGATTTTAATTTAGAATGGAACATGAATGTTGATGCAACAAATGTTTAGTGCATTTTGTTCACTAATTAAATCAAACCTAATTGTTTCAAACCAAAACGTAGCATTCCTGTATTGTATCAAATCCCATGTACCAACACTGAGCAAAAATATAAACGCAACATGTAAAGTGTTGGTCCCGTGTTTCATGAGCTGAAATAATGATCGCAAAAATGTTCCAAACATCAAAGATTATTTCTCAAAAATGTTGTGCACAAATTTGTTTACATCCCTGTTAGTGAGCATTTCTCCTCCAAATGGTGATCACACCAGATATTGACTGGTTTTCTGATCCACGCCCCAACTTTTTTTTTCTTTTCCTACGGCATATCTGTATTCCCAGTCATGTGAAATCCATAGACGAGGGCCTAATAGATTTATTTAAATTGACTGATTTCCTTATATGAACAGTAACTCAGTAAAATGTTTAAATTGTTGCGTTTATATTTTTGTTCAGTATAGATACGTATTGAATAGTCTTGAAAGACAATATGGAAGAATACAGAGTAGTCATTCCCCCCCCTAGGCAATGAAACAAACAAAATGTCAGCAAGTTCAAACCACCGAGCTGACAAGGTACAGAATCTGTCGTTCTGCCCTTGAACAGGCAGTTAACCCACTGTTCCTAGGCAGTCATTGAAAATAAGAATTTGTTCTTAACTGACTTGCCTGGTTAAATAAAGGTAAAATAAATAAAATAGAGAAAGTGGAGTCGCAATTCAACGGCCCAGACACGAGACGTACGTGGTAGAGTCTACAAACAATCACGGACTACAAAAGGAAAACGAGCCACATCACGGACAGCGACATCTTTCTTCCAGACAAGCTAAACACCTTCTTTGCCCGCTTTGAGGATAATACAGTGCCACCGATGTGGCCTGCTACCAAGGACTGTGGGCTCTCCTTCTCCGATAGCCGACATGAGTACGACATTTAAACGTGTTAACCCTCGCAAGACTGCCGGCCCAGACCAGCATACCTAGCTGTGTCCTGGGGCCCCACAAGGGTGAATGCTCAGCCCCCTCCTGTACTCCCTGTTCACCCATGTGTTTGTGGCCATGCACGCCTCCAACTTGATCATCAAGTTTGTGACATTGGGTGCTGTAGGTGTCCTGGAGGGCAGGTAGTTTGCCCCCGGTGATGCATTGTGCAGACCGCACCACCCTCTGGAGAGCCCTGCGGTTGAGGGCGGTGCAGTCTTTCGTTGATTTTATATATCAACATTCCAACCTCATTTAGCATGATCTATTCAATTATGGCATAATTCTACTGTTTGTATTAATTTGTATTTTGAAGGCTAACCGCAAAGTCCACTATTGTGGCTAATCCTTATGGTGGCTAGCTTCCGATAGATGGGTCACACCACCATTAATCAAATAAGAACCGTCTTATAAATTAGGGTTATTTTAGATGACAACTAGCGCTATATAGCTAGCTAACTATAGCTACTGAAACCGATGTCGTTTTGCTATGTTTTGGGGAAGAACATTGTTTGCATCCATGAGCTAGCTTTTTTTTTATGACCAGCACTGTAGGTGCGCGAGACAACTTTACCAGCATCATAGCATACGTATCGATGAATCACTGTGTTATGAAATACGAGTGATAGTGTAATCAATGTTTAATAACTGCGTAAAAAATGTATGAAAGCGTTAAATTATTATGTGACGTGCAGTCATATTCAGTTCCTGATTGGTCAACAAGCTTATTTGACACGTCAAATAGTGTTATTTGACGTCTCTTTTTTGACATGCAAAGACCCAAACGGCGTTCCATAGAAATTCTGGTTGAGAATGAAACGACTGAACAATGAAACAGCACAGCAAGTAAGTGAAAGAAAAAGGTTTTGATTATGTTTTACTGGTAATGGGGACATATGTAAATGCCAACTTAATACCTTTTTGGTCAGTGTGGTGTGTGTGTAACCTTTATTTAACTAGGCAAGTCAGTTAAGAACATATTCTTATTTACAATGACGGCATACCCCCGGCAAAAACCCGGACGACGCTGGGTCAATTGTGCACCACCCTATGGGACTCCCAATAACGGACGGATGTGATACAGCCTGGATTCGAACCAGGGACTGTAGTGACACCTCTTGCACTGAGATGCAGTGCCTTAGACCGCTGCGTCAACTATTTAACTGTACGAGAATGCTTAAAAAGGCCACAAAAAAATTCAATATCGATTATCGGTATCGGGTTTTTTGGCAAGGAAAATATTGGATATCGGTATTCTAATATATAGTATTATTATATAGTAGTATACATTATATTAACTGCCTGCATTTGGACATGGAGCAATTAGTGCCTGTAGCAGGGTTTATGGACAACAGGCATGTAGAAGGTGCTACAATGTAGCCAATGTTGACATTTTAAATAACATGCTAGACAACCAACAATGTAAATTACACTTGGCTAACTTAGGGACAATTGCTATGCTAACCAGTACTTGGCAACTAGCTAACTAGCAATCTGTTCCATGCTTATGTTTTCAACCAAATAAGTGACAAGCTAGCTGATGAGAGTTTTCATCTGTATGCAGGCACTAAAACCGCACTCAATGAGCTGTATACCTCCAAAGGCAAACAGGAAACGCTCATCCAGGTGGCGCTCCTAGTGGCCAAGGACTTTAATGCAGGGAAACAAATCCGGTTTACCTAATTTCTATCAGCATGTTAAATTTGCAACCAGAGGGAGAAAAAATTCTGGACCACCTTAACTCCACACAGAGACGGGTACAAAGCTCTCCCTCACCCCCCATTTGGCAAATCTGACCATAATTAGATCCTCCTGATTCCTGCTTAGAAGCAAAAATTAAAGCAGGAAGCACAAGTGAATCAGTCTATAAAAAAGTGGTCAGATGAAGCAGACGCTAAACTACAGGACTGTTTTGATAGCACAGACTGGAATATGTTCCAGGATTCTTCCGATGGCATTGAGGAGTACACCACATCGGAGCCGGTGCAGTACGAGCGGATGTTGCCTGTAATCCATGGCTTCTGGTTGGGGTATGTACGTACTAGAGGTCGACCGAGTAATCGGCATGGCCGATTGTTATGAAAACTTGAAATCGGTATTCGGCATATTTGGACGCCGATTACATTGCACTCCACGAGGAGTCTGCGTGGCAGGCTGACCACCTGTTACGCAGCTGCAGCAAGGAGCCAAGTTAAGTTTTATGCTAGCTAGCAACTTATCTTATAAAAAAACAAGAAATCTTAACATAATCACTAGTAAACTACACATGGTTGATGATATTACTAGGTTAACTAGCTTGTCCTGCGTTGCATATAATCCATTTCGGTGCCTGTTCATTTATCATCAAATCACAGCCTACTTCGCCAAACGGGTGGTGATTTAACCGGCGCTTTCGCGAAAGAAAAAAACACTTATTGCACCAATGTACCTAACCATTGGCATTGATGTTTTTCTTAAAATAAATACACAAGTATTTATTTTTAAACCTGCATATTTCGTTAAAAGAAATTCATGTTAGCAGGCAATATTAACTAGGGAAATTGTGTCACTTCTCTTGCGTTCTGTGCAAGCAGAGTCAGGGTATATGCAGCAGTTTGGGCCACCTGGCTCATTGCGAACTGTGCGAAGTACATTTCTTCCTAACAAAGACCATAAATAATTTGCCCAGAATATTACATAATTATGACATAACATTGAAGGTTGTGCATTGTAAGAGCAATATTTAGACTTATGGATGCCACCCTTTTGATAAAATACAGAACGGTTCCATATTTCACAAAAATAATAAACGTTTTGTTTTTCGAAATGATAGTTTCCGAGTTTGACCATATTAATGACGTAAGGCTCCTATTTCTGTGTTTATTATATTATAATTAAGTCTATGATTTGATTTTTGATAGAGCAGTCTGACTGAGTGGTGGTAGGCAGTAGCAGGCTCATAAGCATTCATTCAAACAGCACTTTCCTGCATTTGCCAGCAGCTCGTCGCTGTACTAAAAGCATTGCGCTGTTTATGACTTCAAGCCTATCAACTCCCGAGATTAGGGTGGCAATACTATAGTGCCTATAAGAACATCCAATAGTCAAAGGTATATGAAATACAAATGGTATAGAGAGAAATAGTCCTATAATTCCTACAATAACTACAACCTAAAACTTCTTAACTGGGAATATTGCTCAATGCTCATCACTAAGCTAATGATCCTGGGACTAAACACCTCCCTCTGCAACTGGATCCTGGACTTCCTGACCGGCCGCCCCCAGGCGGTAAGGGTAGGTAACAATACATTTGCCACGCTAATCCTCAACACGGGGGCCCCTCAGGGGTGCGTGCTCAGAGTCCTCCTGTACTCCCTGTTCACTCATGACTGCACAGCCAGGCACAACTCCAACACCATCATTAAGTCTGCTGATGACAACAGTGGTAGGCCTGAATCTCCGACAACAATGAGACAGCCTATAGGGAGGTCGTCAGAGACCTGACCATGTGGTGCAAGGACAACAACCTCTAACTCGAAAGTGATGAAGACAAAGGAGATGATTGTGGACTAGAGGAAAAGGAGGACCGAGCACGCCCCCATTCTGATCGACGAGGCTGTAGTGGAGCAGGTTGAGAGCTTCAACTTCCTTGGCGTCCACATCACCAACAAACAAACATGGTCCAATCACGTCATGAAGAGGGCACAACAAAACCTACTGCCCCTCAGGAGTCTGAAAAGATTTGGCATGGGTCCTCAAAGGTTTTACAGCTGCACCATCAGCATCCTGACGGGTTGCATCACTGCCTGGCATGACAACTGCTCAGCCTCCAACCGCAAGGCACTACAGAGGGTTGGGGTGTCAGAGGAAGGCACTAAAAATAGTCAAAGACTCCAGCCACCCTAGTCATAAACTGTTCTCTCTGTCTGCTACCGCACAGCAAGCAGTACCAGAGCGCCAATTCTAGGTCCAAGAGGCTTCTAAATCAGCTTCTACCCCCCAAGCCACTCCTGGACAGCTAATCAAATAGCTACCCAGACTATTTGCATTGCCGCCCACCCCTACGCTGCTGCTACTCTGTTATTATCTATGCGTAGTCACTTTAAGAACTCTATACCAACATGTACATATTACCTCGACACCGGTACCCCCTGAATATAGCCGCACTATTGTTATTTACTGCTGCTCTTTAATTATTTGTTATTCTTATCTCTTCCTTTTTTCCGTATTTTCTTAAAACTGCATTGTTGGTTAAGGGCTTGTAACTACGCATTTCACTATAACGTCTATACGGGTTGTATTCGGCGCATGTGACAAATACAATTTGATTTGATGTATTGTTGTTATGCTAGCTCACTTGCTAATGACTGTTAGCTGGGTAAATAGCTAGCTAGCGGTATTCATAAGTCTCTCATATCTTTGCGATACTATAACTTAGAGTATAAGTGTCGGTAGGAGTATGAACAATCATAAGTAATAGCTTTACTGGTGTAGTTATATTTTTTGCTAGTTAAACAAGTAATCTGTTCAAATTCATTGCTTCTTGCTAACGAACGTTAACAAGCTAAGCTGAAAATTAGCTACTAACGTTACTCATGAACTCATGCAAGATGTTGGAGGAAACGAATTACTGTTACCCTCGCTGTACATTTACTACATGGAACACGTTGAGCCAATCTACATGAGACAAATGTATTTTTCTGTTACCTCATATTGTAAAAATCCAATCCCACTTTCATTTACAGGCACAGAAATGAAACCATTCGACTCGCTTTGGACGATATGGTGCGTGCGCAGACATCAATTCGGGACGTTTCTTGATATCAGGAAATAACCATTGGTGCTTGCCATTGGTCAGTTCCGGTGTTATGAGACTAACGTTTTCTCGACACTGATTATTTGTTTTTATTTCATCTTTATTTAACCAGATTGGCCAGTTGAGAACAAGTTCTCATTTTCAACTGTGACCTGGCCAAGATAAAGCAAAGCAGTTCGACACAAACAACAACACAGAGTTACACATGGAATAAACAAACATACAGTCAATGATACAATAGAAAAAAATAGTATATCTACAGTTTACATAGCAAGTTAGGATAATTAACTAACTAAAAAAATGTAGGATAACTATCGTGGTTAGGAGAATAGGGTTAAGGTTAGGCGTAACTACCGTTTTCCCCGAGCGAAAGAAACGGCCACGGACTAATGGTGAGTATCAATGGGTTTAAATTCATATCAAGAAACGCCGATAACAGAAAACGACCCAAATTGCGGTCTGCAATTGCACACTTCTCGCTCTGGCACAGATGGTGCAATTTCTTCTTCTTTGTCTTTTATATTATAATGGCGGTCCGCAAACAAACGGTTCAGGTGCATGCCCCCACCTACTGTGCTGGATTGTGCGATCATTATGGTTTGCCAAATTCTGTACATATACATATATATATATAATAACAAATAAACAAATACCTCCCTACTAACTTCTAACAAACCCTCCCACATCCCCAAACACTCTACCAGTGTGAGTGGAGGAAGCCAGCTGTGCCCAACCAGGTTCAGTCAGTGGAGGACTTGTACCGGGATAAGACAGCACAAGCCCCTGTACCTAGAGCCCGCAGAGTAGGATCTACAGTGGCTAAGGAACCATCTCCCGGGCAGATTCAGTGGAATGACATACCTCCTTGAACCTGAGCCAGGACAACTGATACCATCCCTGTCTGTTCCAGTGGAGGTCTATATTTAATCCCTTATAATTTCTATATGAAGGAGGTGAAATCTATTTTATTTAATGGTGTCAGAATGTACTGCTGTATTAAATCAATTCAGAACTAACTTGTTGACATGTTCTATTACAGATTCAAAACCAGATACATTTATTGCAGAATGTATCTGTATTCATCAACGAATAAGCATATTTATTTGAAAAGAATGCACCTAGTCACCCATCAATCACCTGAACTCCAACAGTCACATTGTTTTAAATAAATTAAAATAGTAAACAATGAATACATATGCCTTTCATACATAACATATAACCATAAGTAAAGATTACATTATTTATTCATCAATGCCACAAACCTGGGACATCGAAGAGCACCATATGAACTGTTATTACTATCAGAGAGAGCACAGATTCTCCGCTTTCAATTTTAGGAATTAGAACAGCACAAATAACACAAAAAGTCAAACAGCATATTGTGCTTTTTGGTGGGTGAGTTACAAACTGAGGAACAACTGGATGTGTCAGGTAGGTTCAATATAAAATACTAGGTCAACTCCAACAGAATGAGAAACACACTTAACGGACTCAGAACAAGGAAGCTATGCCTAAACACAGCTATAGCAACTGCTCTTGTCATGTTGCTGCTGTCTGTAGTGAGCAGCACATTTAACACTGCATCCAGGACAGTTGTGAGCAACAAATTTAACACGCCATTCAGGTCAACAGGTGCCTTCAGGTATTTGGAAATTGCTCCCAGGGATGAACCAGACTTGTGGAGCCCTACAATGTTCTTTCTGAGGTCTTGGCTGATTTCTTTTGATTTCCCCATGATGTTTCTTTCTCTTTTTTCACCTTTATTTAACCAGGTAGGCTAGTTGAGAACAAGTTCTCATTTACAACTGCGACCTGGCCAAGATAAAGCATAGCAGTGTGAACAGACAGCAACACAGAGTTACACATGGAGTAAACAATAAACAAGTCAATAACACAGTAGAAAAAAAACAAAGAGTCTATATACATTGTGTGCAAAAGGCACACAAAGCAGATTAACACTGGAGTGATAAATGATCAGATGGTCATGTGCAGGTAGAGATACTGGTGTGCAAAAGAGCAAAAAAGTAAATAAATTAAAATAGTATGGGGATGAGGTAGGTAAATTGTGTGGGCTAGTTACCGATGGACTATGTACAGCTGCAGCGATCGGTTAGCTGCTCAGATAGCAGATGTTTAAAGTTGGTGAGGGAGATAAAAGTCTCCAACTTCAGTGATTTTTGCAATTCGTTCTAGTCACAGGCAGCAGAGAAGTGGAAGGAAAGGTCGGCCAAATGAGGTGTTGGCTTTAGGGATGATCAGTGAGATACACCTGCTGGAGCGCGTGCTATGGGTGGGTGTTGCCATTGTGACCAGTGAACTGAGATAAGGTGGAGCTTTATCTAGCATGGACTTGTAGATGACCTGGAGCCAGTGGGTCTGGCGACGAATATGTAGCGAGGGCCAGCCGACTAGAGCATACAGGTCGCAGTGGTGGGTGGTATAAGGTGCTTTAGTAACAAAACGGATGGCACTGTGATAAACTGCATCCAGTTTGCTGAGTAGAGTATTGGAAGTTATTTTGTAGATGACATCGCCGAAGTCGATGATCGGTGGGATAGTCAGTTTTACTAGGGTAAGTTTGGCGGCGTGAGTGAAGGAGGCTTTGTTGCGAAATAGAAAGCCGACTCTAGATTTGATTTTAGATTGGAGATGTTTGATATGAGTCTGGAAGGAGAGTTTGCAGTCTAGCCAGACACCTAGGTACTTATAGATGTCCACGTATTCTAGGTATTTTCTGCTTTCTACACACACCCCTGAGAAACACACATTGAAGGATGCTCTTGGTGGAGTGGTTTAGCCGTGGGCTATTAAGGACATTGGAATAAGGATGTGGCTGGTAATACACACTTTGATGGGAGAAACGGCCTGTTCTTCATCAGTGTACAATACCCAAAGAATACTATGGAGGTGGTAACATTAATCCCGGCCATGAAAGGGAAAAGGGAAATCAAAATCTGGAGGGGAAACAACAAATAGACAATCACAACTTGTGTCAAATGGTCAAACTTGTGTCAAATGGTCAACGGGTGATGAAGATTTTACTAATGTTGATACCCTTTTTCAGTCTGAATGTTTTCATTTGATATAATAGTTATGCAGTTGCTGACAATGGTACCATACTGGCTGGCTCCTGGAGATGCTGTACCATTCCTCATGTTATTTATTTTACCAGGCAAGTCAGTTAAGAACAAATTCTTATTTTCAATGACAGCCTAGGAACAGTGTGAACAGCCTGTTCAGGGGCAGAAGGACAGATTTGTACCTTATCAGGTCTGGGGTTTGAACTTGCAACCTTCCGGTTACTAGTCCAACGCTCTAACCACTAGGCTACCCTGCCGCCTCATGTTATTTCTGCAGATGATTGTGGTGTAGGAACATCCATACACTGGCCCTGCAAATGCAGCAAGTGAGCAGCCACTTGAAGAAACATTAGTTCACTCACAAAATAATTTCAGCATCCAAACCCCAACAGTGCACCCTACATTTGAAGAATAAAAGGAGAAATCTGCTATAAAACACCTAGGTGTATTGTAATGACATTCTGCGATTGTCATAAGGCATAAACTTGTAGCCTGAATTGATTTATCCACAGTTGTCCATGGCAGCCTCGGTCTCGGCCACTCATCTGTACCATTGTCCACTAGCGTCTCAATTTGGAGCGAATACCACCCGGGTTTCCAGTCAATTCACACATTGTTGACGTGGCTGACATGCAGTCATGTTAAATAATGGTGTAATTTTCTTATTTAACCTTTATTTAACTAGGCAAGTCAGTTATTAAGAACAAATTCTTATTTAAAATGACGGCCTACTTGTGACAAATCCATCACAGATCAGACTTGCAAAGACTAGGCCGTCCTATCATACACCCCAGATTTCAAACTTCACATCTATGTCCATGGTAAGCTAGGGAACAACTAATTGGCTTTTATTTGCCCAAATGTGTCCCAGTGCATTTAAATGCGACACGCGGCTGTTTGAGGCTCAACGTTTAATGTGTTACTGTCCCTTTAAGAGTGACTGATGAGATCACAGCTAGAACGGGCTCCCAGGCGGTTCATTCA
Organism: Oncorhynchus kisutch; assembly: GCF_002021735.2. Classification (NCBI taxonomy): domain Eukaryota; kingdom Metazoa; phylum Chordata; class Actinopteri; order Salmoniformes; family Salmonidae; genus Oncorhynchus; species Oncorhynchus kisutch. The sequence continues at coordinate 8,733,664 of NC_034179.2, read as the reverse complement.
TTCCAGGATCAGCTGGCTGCCGGCGGCTGTGGAGAGGCAGCTCCAGTTTCAAACATTATTATTTCTAGCTGTTAATTATTCACATTCACTGTGCGTGAATGTAATTACTGCGAGTACAGTATATTGTTTCCGCATGACGAAGTTGTCATTATTGTAACATTTAGGGCACGAGCCTAAGTAACCACATGTTGCCTGTCAAAATATTGACTGGTTAGCTAGCTAAGTTGTATCTCGTTTTTTGAGTCACTGTTATAGCAAATGACAACAGTTTGTCCGATTTGTTATTTGCTAACGAATATGTCCTTTATTCTAAGATGCCAAGCCATTGTATTGTTGCAATTCTAATTTATTGTTTGACTTTCAGACGACAGTGTATGGACACACATTGGATAATTACAGTTTAAGGATGGCACAGAAGCCTGACGTTTATGTTAAACCTACCACCAGGAGCACAATCTCCATATCTTTGCCTACACACACCAGTAATACATATCAGAGGTTTCACCCTCTTCAACATTTACTGTATCATAAAGCATGTACCTCACAGTAGCAAGCCCAGTTCCAATGTTAATTCAATCTGGCGATTGGTACATCTTGCTGATCCAGTCAGAACCAAGTCTGATGTGAAGTTTTAAAAAAATGGAATCCCATAAAATAATGTTAATGTGTCAAGAATTATGTAACGGTAATCATAAGCATAAAATAACTGCAGTTGGCAGATTCCAGCAGATCAAAGAACTCAATCAATTTTACATATTGTAAAATAAAAACGAATTTTAAACACATTGATGTGATTGATGAGGTCAAATTAAACAAATCAGACCTCAATTACCTGTATTTTTACCTCAGATTTGTAATGAAATACACATCACCTTGCGCCGGCACATGCCATATGAATGAGGAAGTCCGATTGTTTTTATGATCGGTATAGTGGTGAGATTCTCTACAAAACACGCAATCAGGCCTGTCACATGACACACACTGCTTTTGTTATGTGTTTGTGGTGTTATTATTAACTTGTTAAATGACCCCCTGGTCTGGTCTCGCTGAACAGGATTTATTTTTAGTTTACCTTTATTTAACTAGGCAAGTTAAGAACACATTTTTATTTTCAATGACAGCCTAGGAACAACTGCCTGTTCATGGGCAGAATGAGAGATTTGTACCTTGTCAGCTCGGGGATTTGAACTTGCAACCTTTTGGTTACTAGTCCAACGCTCTAACCACTAGGCTACCCTTCCACCCCGAATCCACCAAGTAAGCTGAGCATCCAGATGGTTGGGCAGCCCTGGGTCATTTAGACCATCGGAGACCCTAGCTGGAGAGTGTTGGTGAACACCAACTGAAAGACCATGCCTTAGAAAACACACACAGAAAGCAATCTATAACGGCAGACATGGGATACAGAATAATAACACATAGATGCAGTGTGAATCTGCTCACACTTGTTCAAAATACTCCAGGATGTTGACAAATGAACTCAAAATTAAACAGTTAAACGTGAGGTACTGAGATGGGCCTGTGATGTTTTCAAAGTGCACGCTAGATACGCTGGAACTCATAAACGTAATAAGCAGTTGTGTTTGATGGGACACAGAGAGGTGCCGAAGCCAATGACAGGACAGTCCCAGAGAGGTGAAGCCCTTAGTGAGTTGGAGCCCAGTTTCTGTGGAGTTGTTCTGGGGACCAGAGTATGTTACCCATAGACTTCTCAGACTACATTAGTATTCATTGGTAATATGCTGACTGGTTAATGTTGTCTTATGCACAGGGTAACCTAGTGGTTAGAGCGTTGGACTAGTAACTGGAAGGTTGCAAGTTCAAATCCCCGAGCTGACAAGGTACTAATCTGTCATTCTGCCCCTGAACAGGCAGTTAACCCACTGTTCCTAGGCCATCATTGAAAATAAGAATTTGTTCTTAACTGACTTGCCTGGTTAAATAAAGGTAAAATAAAACATGCGGCACTGCTGTGTGATACAGATCCCCTTAGGGGGAATCAATAAAATATATGATCTTATGTGTCCACCTACAAACTGGTATGCTGAGTCAATCAAATGTCATGGAAGCCATTACAATCAGTGATGCTCATGTCTGTTTATTGCACAGTAGTTGTATAACAGAATGTTGTGCATCAGTTAAAAGTATAAAATATAGTGTTATACAATCTACTCTGAGGCCCATTACAGAAAAATGTGCGATGTAGGCAATTAAAGATATACTCTATAGTGTCATATGAAAGCCATTCACTTTAACTATCTAAGCCAATAAAATCATGCAACAAATTATGAACATCTTATCTCTGTAGGGTAGAGGAAAAAAGCTCTGCCCCCTATGTTGATGTTATATTTTCATATGAATATTTAGTCTCTGACAAACATGTCTCTGACATACAATACAGTCGGAAGTTTACATAGACCTTAGCCAAATACATTTAAACGCTGGCCATCTGTATCACACAGAGCTGGCCATCTGTATCACACAGAGCTGGCCATCTGTATCACGTAGCGCTGGTCATCTGTATCACGAAGCGCTGGCCATCTGTATCACGCAGAGCTGGCCATCTGTATCACACAGAGCTGGCCATCTGTATCACGTAGCGCTGGTCATCTGTATCACGAAGCGCTGGCCATCTGTATCACGCAGAGCTGGTCATCTGTATCACGCAGAGCTGGCCATCTGTATCACACAGCGCTGGTCATCTGTATCACGCAGCGCTGGCCATCTGTATCACACAGGGCTGGCCATCTGTATCTTGCAGAGCTGGCCATCTGTATCACACAGCGCTGGTCATCTGTATCACGCAGCGCTGGCCATCTGTATCACGCAGAGCTGGCCATCTGTATCTTGCAGAGCTGGCCATCTGTATCACGCAGAGCTGGCCATCTGTATCACGTAGCGCCGTCCATCTGTATCACGTAGCGCTGGTCATCTGTATCGCGAAGAGCTGGCCATCTGTATCACGAAGAGCTGGCCATCTGTATCACACACAGCTGGCCATCTGTATCACGCAGCGCTGGCCATCTGTATCACACAGCGCCTCCCATCTGTATCACGTAGCGCTGGTCATCTGTATCACACAGCGCTGGCCATCTGTATCACACAGCGCTGGCCATCTGTATCACACAGCGCTGGCCATCTGTATCACGTAGCGCTGGTCATCTGTATCACGTAGTGAAATACAATGAACAAAACAGTGTAGTAGTAATATTATGTATTAGTTGGTTCATTAAATAGTTCATAACAGGAAGTCCACTGGTCACAGACGTCAGTTCAAACGTCTAAGTTTTAATTTACATTTGGTTGAGTTGTAAACTAGCGTGAATTAAACATGAAATAAATCAAATAAAACATTTCACATTCATTGTATTTAGGTTAAAAGGTTGGGTGAAAAAAATACGAAATTCCCTGACGTTGATTACTCTTTTCAAATCCAATCAGTTGGCAGGAGAGGAGAAGGAGAAGCTGATGTCTGTTGTTGTTTTCAGGTCCTTTTGACATGTGGCCTTGTCATAGTTCACTGCCTTGGGGATAATGAGAAGGGTTGACCATAACAGAGTCATTCAAATACAATGATAGGATGAATATTTTCTGACGTCTTGTCATGGCTGTTACGTCACCATTATCGAATAACTCATCATCTTCGTGTGAAAGACGACGGGGTGTTTGGTTTGATATTCTGATTTCTGCCACGGCTGCCTGATGATGACAGCGGTGATGAACTGGGCGCTGTAGCCTATCAGGGGGAAGATGGTGAAGGGTCTGGAAAAGTCAAAGGTCATTGTTTGTTGACCCGTGCCATTGAATATAATAGAGGTGGGGTCATAGTGACTTGCACTAGACATATAGCAATAGACCACAATGATTTGTCATTCTCAACATATAGAAATATGCCTCATTGTGTTTTGTTTGTAAGCTCAAATGGACAATGAGCAGTGATGTCCAACGGGCCTTTGAAAAAACGAAATACTTTCTCTGACTTATCATATAATATGGGCTCATCCTGCAGGTGGTTTCTGAAACGGATTACATCTTAAAGTCTAAGTTAGGGAGTGTTTCCTACCCAAGGTCGAGAGAGAAAGCCCTGTTGTACACTCCAACTGCTAACAAGCTTTCTTGTAGCTGTGGTTTCATGGCAACAGCACTGATATCAGCAGCATACCACCCTGCATACTGCTGCTGGCTTGCTTCTGAAGCTAAGCAGGGTTGGTCCTGGATGGGAGACCAGATGCTGCTGCTGGAAGTGGTTTTGGGAGGGCCAGTAGAAGGCACCCTTTCCTCTGGTCTAAAAAGAAATATCCCATTGCCCTCAGGGCAGTGATTGGGGACATTGCCCTGTGTAGGGTGTAGTCTTTGGCACTTATTGTAAGAGTAGGGGTGTTAACCCTGGTGTCCTGGCTAAATTCCCAATCTGGTCTTCATACTGTACCATCATCCCCAGCTTATAATTGGCTCATTCATCTCCTCTCCCTTGTAACCATTCTCCAGGTTGTTTCTGTAAATGAGAGTGTTCTCAGTCAACTTACCGGGTTAAAAAAAATGTCATGGTTAAGTTTATCACAGGAAAGCGTAGCCAAATATGGTCTACCGGTTTATTGAAACTCACGCTGTTGTGATACTTTGATTATTGCAAGACACATTATAATGCAAAACCAGGTATAAGCAGAGATGAACAAGGAAGTAAGGCTTTGAGAAAATGTACTTGAGAGCGGTACGAGAGTTCTCTCCCAGGCTCCTGTCATGTCTGTGCTCGTTTTTGTCAATAAAACATCACATACTCTGGATGACATCCTAATCTCTCTTCATTATTGATTACCCTGATACCTTCATTGATTACCCTGATACCTTCAATGATTACCCTGATACCTTCATTGATTACCCTGATACCTTCAATGATTACCCTGATACCTTCAATGATTACCCTGATACCTTCATTGATTACCCTGATACCTTCATTGATTACCCTGATACCTTCATTGATTACCCTGATATACCTTCAATGGCTCCTACGATGACCATGATAGAGGTGTCTGTGTGCCAAGAACCTCGGCAGAGAACAGCACTGTGCCAGGAACCTCGGTAGAGAACAGCAATGGTAACCCCTATTAACATCAAGAGAAGCCCTCCCACCACAGTACCCACCCACCTAGAGAGAGAGAGAGAGAGAGAGAGATATTTTTAAATGGGTTTTTAAACCAATTACCCTTTATGGTTGTGAGGTCTGGGGTCTGCTCACCAACCAATAATTCACAAAATGGGACAAACACCAAATTGAGACTCTGCATGCAGAATTGTGCAAAAAAATATCCTCTGTGTACAACATGAAACACCAAATAATGCAGAGCAGAATTAGGCCGATACCCGCTAATGATCAGAATCCATAAAAAAAAGCTGTTAAATTCTACAACCACCTAAAAGGAAGCAATTCCCAAACCTTCCATAACAAAGCCATCATCCACAGAGAGATGAACCCGGAGAAGAGTCCCCTAAGCAAGCTGGTCCTGGGGCTCTGTTCACAAACACAAACACTCCCTACAGAGCCCCAGGACAGCAACACAATTAGACCCAACTAAATCATGAGAAAACAAAAAGATAATTACTTGACACATTGGAAAGCATTAACAATAAAAACTTAGCAAACTAGAATGCTATTTGGCCCCAAACAGAGAATACACAGTGGCAGAATACCTAACCACTGTGACTGACCCGAACTTAAGGAAAGCTTTGATTATGTACAGACTCAGTGAGCATGGCCTTGCTATTGAGAAAGGCCGCTGTAGGCAGACCTGGCTTTCAAGAGAAGACAGGCTATGTGCGCACTACCCACAAAATGAGGTGGAAACTGAGGAATTTTCCAGAATGTAGCCCTTTGGAAAAGCTACATAGACAACATCCTAATGGTATGGAATGGTACTAGTTAATTTCTTAAATTAACTTATCTGACGCCAAACTCAAATTCACAGCAGAGAGAAGTCAGGATGTATCACCGCCTGGTACGGCAACTGCACCGCCCTGAACCGCGAGGCTCTCCAGAGGGTAGTGAGGTCTACACAACACATCACCAGGGGAAAACTACCTGCTCTCCAGGACACCTACACCACCCGATGTCACAGGAAGGCCAAAAAGATAATTGAGGACAACAACCACCCGAGCCACTGCCTGTTCACCCCGCTATCATCCAGAAGGCGAGGTCAGTGCAGGTGCATCAAAGCAGGGACAGAGAGACTGAAAAACAGCTTCTATCTCAATCAAGGCCATCAGACTTCTAAACAGCCATCACTAGCACAGAGAGGCTGCTGCCTACATAGGGACTCAAATCATTGGCCACTTTAATAAATGGATCACTAGACACTTTAAACAATGGCACTTTAAGAATGTTTACATATCTTACATTACTCATCTCATGTGTATATACTGTACCTTATACAATCTATTGCATCTTGCCTATGCTGCTCGGCCATCGCTCGTAAATATATTTACATGTACATATTCTCATTCCATCCATTTAGATGTGTGTGTATAAGGTAGTTATTGTGGAATTGTTAGATTACTTGTTGATATTGCTGCATTGTCATTTGATTTGGGAGAAAATATACTTCTTGGATCTTACAATCCACAAAAATAAAGAAAACAATTTCGAGTCTACAATCTTCTGCAAATCGCAGAGTAGGAATAAACGTTCACGCGCAGACAGTAACCACCCCGTACACCTTCAAGCGGAACATACCGATGGGTAAATTCCTAAAACTGACGGAACAGTAGTACAGACGTAGATTTAGTACACCAGGTTCCTGTAACTCGGGTATGATACGTGACAGATGGTCGTTTAACAGGTCTATTCCCGTGCTAGGGAGACTGAACGTCAAAGCCGCAACGTTTGTTTTTCCACGGAGTACAGCCCATGTTCAGGTCGCGTCAAATTCATTGTATTGAAAACACTTGAACATCCTCAAAACTGGCCAAAATTGAGTTCACAACATTGCCCCCTAGCGTCTAGCCGATTCCGTTACACACAGCAAGCAGCTACCCAAGAAGCGTGACACTTGGCTCCCAGGCCCGCCCAATGGAAATTACAAAGTCCGGCCACTGTGTACATTGCGACAATACGACAATACATCCTCAAAACTGGCCAAAATTGAGTTCACAACATTGCCCCCTAGCGTCTAGCCGATTCCGTTACACACAGCAAGCAGCTACCCAAGAAGCGTGACACTTGGCTCCCAGGCCCGCCCAATGGAAATTACAAAGTCCGGCCACTGTGTACATTGCGACAATACGACCAATACTAACGTTGTTTACCACCCGAGAACAGTTAAACAATACAACATTCAAATCTTCAATAATTGTAGCACCACAAATGTCATATACATGTTCAAATGCATCTGCGGGGCAGCTTATATTGATCAATCTAAACGAGCATTGAAATTTAGCGTCGCAGAAACCACAAGGCTGCTATTTGTAGCCTAATAAAAACACTGACTATGTGTAACAGTATAACTTTAGTCCGTCCCCTTGCCCTTACCCGGGCTCGAACCAGGGACCCTCTGCGCACATAGACAACTGACACCATACCATTTATACATATGAAGTGGTTAAAAACAGTATGGAAACATTATTAAAGTGACTAGTGTTCACTATGTTACTATGTACATACGGCAGCAGTCTCTAAGGTGCAGGGTAGAGTACCGGGTGGTAGCCGGCTAGTGACATTGACTAAGGTTCAGGGCAGGGTACTGGGTGGAGGCCGGTTTATGGTGACTATTATAGCCTGAAGATAACTGTTTTTCAGTCTCTCGGTCCCAGCGTTGATGCACCTGTACAGTCTCTGCCTTCTAGATGGTAGAGGGGTGAGCAGGCCGTGGTTCGGGGGGCTGAGGTCCTTCCTGTGACCCCAGGTGTTGTAGATTTCCTGGAGGGCAGGCAGTGTGCCCTCAATTATGTGTTGTGCAGACTGCACCACCCTCTGTAGAGCCCTGCGTTCACGGATGGTGCAATTGCTGTACCAGGCGGTGATACAGCCCGACAGGATGCTCTCAATGGTGCACCTGTAAAAGTTTGTGAGGGTGTTAAGGGCCAAGCCAAATTTATTCAGACTCCTGAGGTTGAAGAGGCGCTGTTGCACCTTCTTCACCACACTATCTGTGTGGATGGGCCATTTCAGCTTGTCAGTGATGTGCAGGCTGAGGAACTTTGAGCTTTTCACCCTATTCACTGCTACCCTGTCAATGTGGATGTAGGCGTGCTTTCGCTACCGTCTCCTGTCGTCCACAATCGGCTCCTTCGTTTCGTTGACGTTGAGGGAGAGGTTATTTTCCTCCTAGACTACTGGTAAAACATTCATTCCATTCCAGTGCATTTGAAGATTCTTATTACAGTCACTGACCTTCAGAGTTGATCAAACAACTCTCTCCGAGGGAAAAGGTTGAGTAGTGAGAGAGAGGAAAAAGGGAGCGAGTGAGACCGAAGACAGAGAAGATTCAAAACATCATGAAACAGAATGGAAAACAGAAACGGTCATTACCTATATTAAAGTATGGTGTTGTGATCGTGCCTGCCTCCACGCCGGGTGTGTGTGTAGACGTACTGACACAGAGGCATCATGCCCATACCGAGCACTGTGGATACTCGTCATGGTGATGCTACAGACAACACACCCAAAACAACAAACGGATGGATTAGCCTAGCAGGATGACCGGCCCATGACCCTGTAATGACGAGACATGTACACAGAGAACTAGAGGATCGTGGGGGTGTATGTGACGTAGAACCAAGGTATTGTTACCTGTTGATTTGAGAATTCACAAGGGTGCCATTTGGGAAATGGCCTAAGTCAACCCAACCACCGGAGGTCCATGTCCCCATCTATCCAGTATTTGATGACGTTGGCAATGACTCCTCCAAGACAGCGGCCCGTGATGATTATAGCCACCGCCTGCCTGTACAGAGAAGCCCAGGACCAGCAGGTAGGCCGTGAGGGGGCATGATGCCAAACTGGTACAGCAGCCCTACCAGGATCGCCCATGGCCTCGACGGTGCAGCCCAGAGGCAAGACGACCTGGGTCAGCAAGAACCATCTGGGGGTTTGAAGAACTGGGGAACTTCTGAGTCTCTGTCCAACTGGGGGACTTCTATGAGTCTCTGTCCAACTGGGGGACTTCTATGAGTCTCTGTCCAACTGGGGGACTTCTATGAGTCTCTGTCCAACTGGGGGACTTCTATGAGTCTCTGTCCAACTGGGGGACTTCTGAGTCTGTCCAACTGGGGGACTTCTGAGTCTGTCCAACTGGGGGACTTCTGAGTCTGTCCAACTGGGGGACTTCTATGAGTCTCTGTCCAACTGGGGGACTTCTATGAGTCTCTGTCCAACTGGGGGACTTCTGAGTCTGTCCAACTGGGGGACTTCTGAGTCTGTCCAACTGGGGGACTTCTATGAGTCTCTGTCCAACTGGGGGACTTCTATGAGTCTCTGTCCAACTGGGGGACTTCTATGAGTCTCTGTCCAACTGGGGGACTTCTATGAGTCTCTGTCCAACTGGGGGACTTCTATGAGTCTCTGTCCAACTGGGGGACTTCTATGAGTCTCTGTCCAACTGGGGGACTTCTATGAGTCTCTGTCCAACTGGGGGACTTCTATGAGTCTCTGTCCAACTGGGGGACTTCTATGAGTCTCTGTCCAACTGGGGGACTTCTATGAGTCTCTGTCCAACTGGGGGACTTCTGAGTCTGTCCAACTGGGGGACTTCTGAGTCTGTCCAACTGGGGGACTTCTGAGTCTGTCCAACTGGGGGACTTCTGAGTCTGTCCAACTGGGGGACTTCTATGAGTCTCTGTCCAACTGGGGGACTTCTATGAGTCTCTGTCCAACTGGGGGACTTCTGAGTCTGTCCAACTGGGGGACTTCTATGAGTCTCTGTCCAACTGGGGGACTTCTATGAGTCTCTGTCCAACTGGGGGACTTCTATGAGTCTCTGTCCAACTGGGGGACTTCTATGAGTCTCTGTCCAACTGGGGGACTTCTATGAGTCTCTGTCCAACTGGGGGACTTCTATGAGTCTCTGTCCAACTGGGGGACTTCTATGAGTCTCTGTCCAACTGGGGGACTTCTATGAGTCTCTGTCCAACTGGGGGACTTCTATGAGTCTCTGTCCAACTGGGGGACTTCTATGAGTCTCTGTCCAACTGGGGGACTTCTATGAGTCTCTGTCCAACTGGGGGACTTCTATGAGTCTCTGTCCAACTGGGGGACTTCTATGAGTCTCTGTCCAACTGGGGGACTTCTATGAGTCTCTGTCCAACTGGGGGACTTCTATGAGTCTCTGTCCAACTGGGGGACTTCTATGAGTCTCTGTCCAACTGGGGGACTTCTATGAGTCTCTGTCCAACTGGGGGACTTCTATGAGTCTCTGTCCATCTGGGGGACTTCTGAGTCTCTGTCCAACTGGGGGACTTCTGAGTCTCTGTCCAACTGGGGGACTTCTGAGTCTCTGTCCAACTGGGGGACTTCTGAGTCTCTGTCCAACTGGGGGACTTCTGAGTCTCTGTCCAACTGGGGGACTTCTGAGTCTCTGTCCAACTGGGGGACTTCTGAGTCTCTGTCCAACTGGGGGACTTCCGAGTCTCTGGGGCAAGTGCATCATAATATACAGACAGGAATGTTTGATTGAATTCTAAATACCAGTTAAGTGTGAATGAATTCCAGCTGAGAGAAGCATTACAACAACTCAAACCTGTCCTTACCTGTAGGGGTTGAAGGAGGCATCGTAATGAAGTGGACTGATCTGTCCGTATATTATATGCGTTTGTGTCCTGGAAATCTTGACATTTAAATCCTGTCTGCATTTATTTATTGTCTATCATGTCAGTTATCATGAGTTACATTTCATTTGTTGGCAGGAGCATAATCTTCACATCAAAAGGTGTATGGAAATATGGAGCAAACTGCACAAAAATGCAAATAGGAGAAGGAGTAAACGATAGACAGTAAATATTTTAATAGAAGGCAGTGTGATTACAGCCTACTACCTAAGAAGAAAAAAAAAAAGACAGCAAGATTTAACACGTTAAAATGAACCATTCCCCATCTTCCTTTAACAGCACAAGCTCAAGGAAGCCATCATTTCCTTAGGAACCAGAGTCCACAGTGACATTGCTATTTGTATTGCTTCTTTCTCTTAATGAGTGCATCTCTTAGAGCAATCTGTATGGAGAGAGAGAGAGAGATGCAACAGAGATAAATAATACTGACAAAAAATACATTTTCCAATTATGCTGAACACAAAAAAAAAAAACTTCATGTACCTGTTTATCTCTGAAGGATCTCTTGTTCTTGGTCCGTACGTTTCGACTGTGTCTCATCATCCTGAAGTCTTTGTTCCTCTTCTTGTCCTTGTTGCTGGTAGAAGCGAACGGGTTCAGCTTCTCCTTCCTCTTCTTCACAAACTCCTTCCTATCTGAGCGGCCAGCCTACCATCAAAACAAAACCACATGATCTGCTGAAATCCTAAGAATACGATAATTAGTGAGAGAAGCACCGAGCGGGAAGAGGAAAATGGTGTATGTATGGGTGTGTGTGTGTGTGTGTGTGTGTGTGTGTGTGTGTGTGTGTATATATATATATATATATATATACGCAGGTATGTGTAAGTGAGTGCTTTTTTTGTGTGCTTTGTCTCTGTTGTTGTATCTCTTAATATGGGTGAAAATGGTGAAAATCCAATAAAAAATACGGTTAAAAAAGAAAATAAAAAAGAATACGATAATTAGAATTCAGCACATTCTTGATTGAGATGGTCACCTGTGCAGTGGCAAGTCTTGATTCCTTGTCTGCCTTGGGTTTCTTGTGCAGCTTTTCAATGTCTCTCAAGGTAAGGATTTCCCCTCTGAAAACGATTTGACATGTTATTAGTTAAGATGCGCGCACACACACACACACACAAACAAACACACAAACAAACACACACACAAAATGGCAGTTAAACTATTTGCATGAGTGTTTATCACACTTATTCTTCGTTTAGCTGGTACGAGGTAGACAGCGAACCGGATGTCATTGTTTTCAATGAGAGCACAACGGTAAATGCCATTGAGGCAGGCAGTGAATGCTTTCAGCCTCCACTAGGGCTGTCCTCGACTGAATAAAAATCTTGGTTGACCGAGAGTCATCCGTTCTTTCGCCCAAATTCTAAAACGTGTATTTTTCCCTATATTGACACATCCTGTGTTTTAATCAAATGAAACTATATGCACTGAGCTTGTCTTTTGCTTTAAAGCACACGGTTTGATGAAATAATTAAAGACACACAGAAGACTAAAGGGAATCCGACCGTAACTGATTTGTGCCAGGCTGGGCTCAGACTTGCTGTGCTGTGTAAAAAAAAAAGACAACGAGTGACTGTGTCACATGCACCCGTTGTCCTTCTCTCCTCTCTGCTGCAGCGTCCACCAGAGAACAGTGTTTATCGCGCTGGCCGAAGCTGCAACATAATTACAACCATTTCTGACTGAAAAGTTGTGTTAGCGAAATCCCTCATTTGTTTAGGGGAAAAAAACCACATTCTCTAAAAACCTGGTTCTCTTTACGTGACACATGAAAAGAACTCAACTGGTGGTCCGGGTCCAGACCCAGAGAAGGGTCGGTCCTGGCCCAGACCCAGAGAAGGGTCGGTCCGGGCCCAGACCCAGAGAAGGGTCGGTCCGGGCCCAGACCCAGAGAAGGGTCGGTCCTGGCCCAGACCCAGAGAAGGGTCGGTCCGGGCCCAGACCCAGAGAAGGGTCGGTCCGGGCCCAGACCCAGAGAAGGGTCGGTCCTGGCCCAGACCCAGAGAAGGGTCGGTCCTGGCCCAGACCCAGAGAAGGGTCGGTCCGGGCCCAGACCCAGAGAAGGGTCGGTCCGGGCCCAGACCCAGAGAAGGGTCGGTCCTGGCCCAGACCCAGAGAAGGGTCGGTCCTGGCCCAGACCCAGAGAAGGGTCAATCCTGGCCCAGACCCAGAGAAGGGTCAATCCTGGCCCAGACCCAGAGAAGGGTCGGTCCGGGCCCAGACCCAGAGAAGGGTCGGTCCTGGCCCAGACCCAGAGAAGGGTCAATCCTGGCCCAGACCCAGAGAAGGGTCAATCCTGGCCCAGACCCAGAGAAGGGTCAATCCTGGCCCAGACCCAGAGAAGGGTCAATCCTTGCCCAGACCCAGAGAAGGGTCAATCCTTGCCCAGACCCAGAGAAGGGTCAATCCTGGCCCAGACCCAGAGAAGGGTCAATCCTGGCCCAGACCCAGAGAAGGGTTAATCCGGACCGGAAGAAGCAAAACAGATCTTCAGATGGGTAGATGTTGCATCACCACAAATGGAGTTGATTCAAATAGGTGTGAAGGAGCAGGCTGGTGATTGTGACCCAGTCACTTTCTGGGGGAAAGATGGTGCCTGCAGCCGATGTCCCTGTTCTCAAGAAACCAGCACGGTACATCCTGATCATGTTTCGCCCCACATACAGCTGTGAATCAGCCTTCTCCACAATTAACTTTATTAACCTTTCACCAGTGAGTTCCAAATATCTCTAACGGTCTCCCCAGCGTGAGTTCCAAACATCTCTAACGGTCTCCCCAGAGTGAGTTCCATATATCTCTAACGGTCTCCCCAGAGTGAGTTCCAAACATCTCTAACGGTCACCCCAGAGTGAGTTCCAAACATCTCTAACGGTCTCCCCAGAGTGAGTTCCAAACATCTCTAACGGTCTCCCCAGCGTGAGTTCCAAACATCTCTAACGGTCTCCCCAGCGTGAGTTCCAAACATCTCTAACGGTCTCCCCAGAGTGAGTTCCAAACATCTCTAACAGTCTCCCCAGAGTGAGTTCCAAACATCTCTAACGGTCTCCCCAGAGTGAGTTCCATATATCTCTAACGGTCTCCCCAGAGTGAGTTCCTCCCCAGCGTGAGTTCTTAACATCTCTAACGGTCTCCCCAGCGTGAGTTCCAAACATCTCTAACGGTCACCCCAGAGTGAGTTCCTCCCCAGAGTGAGTTCCAAACATCTCTAACGGTCACCCCAGAGTGAGTTCCTCCCCAGAGTGAGTTCCAAACATCTCTAACGGTCTCCCCAGCGTGAGTTCCAAACATCTCTAACGGTCTCCACAGAGTGAGTTCCAAACATCTCTAACGGTCTCCCCAGAGTGAGTTCCATATATCTCTAACGGTCTCCCCAGAGTGAGTTCCTCCCCAGAGTGAGTTCCAAACATCTCTAACGGTCTCCCCAGAGTGAGTTCCACCCCAGAGTGAGTGGTTTTATGCACGTGATGTCATAATGCACTCACTTTTCCAAAATGTGATTATTCCGCAACAGGACAGTTAGCAGGCAGTGCGTGTTAATTATCTATAGCGTGTGTTTCAACTTGTCAATTTCAAATTATTTTCCAACAGTTTGAATTGAGGTGTGTTCCGCCTCCTCATTAATTCACATAGAAGTAGTCCATTTCAGCGTTGCGAACAATTTATGTTTGAGGATTTACATGAGCCAGAATAAACTTCTCTCTTCCAGGAGAACCCACCGTACTTCACTCATGTTTGCACAGATGAAGTATGTATATATTTGCTCAGTCTTGAACATTTTCTTGCTGCCGCTGGCTTTGCCTTCCTTGTTGTTTTCCTTACACACAACTACTTTGGACAAGTGTGCGTTCCTATCAAAGTATGTTCCTTATTTTCTGTATATCGTGTTGTCGTTTCTACTGTAGGCGCATACAGTATATGAGCCTAATGTTTTTACAGTTGTATTCACGTTTTCAATTATTGGTGACAGATAACGCATTCTGATTATTGCATATATTGTAATGGACACCTATGATGTTTGTAAAAATACTTTTTTGAAGGTTGTACTGATTATAATGAGCTAATGCTAAGCTATTTGCCAGCTGTGTGTGGTGCCATGTTTGTTGACATTATACAATGCATTCTGGGTGTCACGTAAACGTCTGTCAGACCAAAGATGTTTTTAATGGAGATGAAGGAATGGTTCACTCATTTTTCGGGTAAACTTAAGGAAGTGAATGAAGGGAAGTGGACGATCGTAGACGACACACCCCCTTCAACATACAGACCAAACTCATCTCGTCTTTGGCTGATGCGGAAAAATACAAGCAAGGCGGCGCGTACAAACTACCCATCATTACTTTCGATTTCTAGAAAGTGTTTTACTCAATAATTTTGATCAATGATGAGCTCACACGTGATGTGATTAATTATAAATAGTAATTGCTATTGTCCCACAGTTGACAGTGCATGTCAGAGCAAAAACCAAAGCATGAGGTCAAAGGAATTGTCTGTAGAGCGCCGAGACATGACTGTGCGCCAAGGCGCAGATCTGGGGAAAGGTACCAAAAAATGTCTGCAGTATTCAAGAACACAGTGGCCTCCATCATTCTTAAATGGAAGAAGTTTGGAACCACCAAGACTCTTCCTAGAGCTGGCTGGCTGGTCAAACTGAGCAATTGGGGGAAGGGCCTTGGTCAGGGAGGTGACCAAGAACCCGATGGTCACTCCGACAGAGCTCCAGAGTTCCTCTGTGGAGATGGGAGAACCTTCCAGAAGGACAACCATCTCTGCAGCACTCCACCAATCAGGCATTTATGGTAGAAGTCACTTCTCAGTAAAAAGGCACATGACAGCCCGCTTAGAGTTTGGCAAAAGGCATCTAAAGGACTCTGAGAAATAAGATTCTCTGGTCTGATGAAACCAAGATTTAACTTGTCACGTCTGGAGGAAAACAGGCACCGCTCATCACCTGACCACCATCCATACAGTGAAGCATAGTGGTGGCAGCATCATGCTATAGGGATGTTTTTCAGCGGCAGGGAGAGTAGTCAGGATTGACGGACAGATGAACAGAGCAGAGATCCTTGATGAAAAACTGCTCCAGAGTGCTCAGGACCTCAGGAGCGTTACCTTCCAACAGGACAACAACCCTAAGCACACAGCCAAGACAATGCAGGAGTGGCTTTGGGACAAGTCTCTGAATGTCCTCAAGTGACCTAGCCAGAACCCGGACTTGAACCCGATCGAACATCTCTGGAGAGACCTGAAAATAGCTGTGCAGGGACACTCCACATCCAAACCTGAGAGCTTGAGAGGCTCTGCAGAGAAGAATAGGAGAAACTCCCCAAATACAGGCATGCCAAGCTTGTAACGTCATACCCAAGGCTATAATCGCTGCCAAAGGTGCTTCAACAAAGTACTGAGTAAAGGGACTAAATACGATATGTAATTTATTTGTAATACATTGGCAAACATTTCTAAAAACCTGTTTTTGCTTTGTTATGAGGTATTGTGATGTTATGAGGTATTGTGATGTTATTATGGGGTATTGTGATGTTATTATGGGGTATTGTGATGTTATTATGGGGTATTGTGATGTTATTATGGGGTATTGTGATGTCATGATGGGGTATAGTGATGTCATTATGGGGTATTGTGATGTCGTTATGGGGTATTGTGATGTCGTTATGGTGTATTGTGATGTCGTTATGGGGTATTGTGAAGTTATTATGAGGTATTGTGATGTTATTATGGGGTATTGTGTGTAGATTGAGGAGACATTTATTTGATCAATGTTAGAATAAGTCTGTTACGTAACAAAATGTGGAAAAAGTGAAGTGGTCTGAATACTTTCACAATGCGCTGTAGATGTGGATGATTTATAAAGCCAGGCACACCTAACAGTTGGGCTATTGATTATAGACCTAATTAAAGCTGGGGTTTCCTCTCTCCACTCTTTTCTTAGACAATTAAGGCAAAGGCTGTTTTCTCGTCTCCTAACTCCGCTGCTGCCTCCACTACATTGTTCTCAACACCAATATGCCGGGTAACTTTGCTATTACGCACATAGCAACATGGGTCTAGGAAAAAGGCTCCAAATCCACAGCGTACTGATGTTTCAGAACCGCGGACAGCAACCCCTATCCAAAGCGGGAGAAAGCTCATTTGCCATAAAATAATATTGTTTTTATTAGTGTTGCACCATTGATCTTATGTAATATAACCATGTACAATTTCAGTAGAAAATGTCTTGAGAGTGATGGACAGTGCCATCCCCACGGCCTGGATCAGTCAGACAGGAGCCGATCAGACAGGTCTCGTACGCCACATTTTTTTGCTACCGCTCGACTCAAGAAATCTTGGTCGACCAAACAATCGACCGGTCGACTAAACGGGGTTCCGGTCGACTAAACGGGGTTCCGGTCGACTAAACGGGGTTCCGGTCGACTAAACGGGGTTCCGGTCGACTAAACGGGGTTCCGGTCGACTAAACGGGGTTCTCCCTGGCCGCCACGGTATACGGGACTTGCCGCCAGAGTTCAAATATTACAACTGTTTGCCGTAGCGTTGTTTTCTACCGGATGTTCATTTACACTGTTTGTTTTACGGATATCACCATAGCAACGCATACCGTCGCGCTTTTTTGTCGTCACCTTCTTCCTTGCTTCCTTGTCCCGTTATACCAACTGGTATGATGGTTTTTGCGTCCTTCGTCTAAACGCAGCATCAACACATTTTAAATAAGATATTCCCATCAGGTAAAACATGGATCCACAATCATCATTGTAACAAAAGTTGGCCCTGTTTTGAATTATATAAATCATAGGACCGGAGGTAGAATAACAAGAAAACAAGACTGACCTTTCACCGTCATCATCTTCAACGATCTTCCTCTTCTGTCCCTTGCCCGGGGCAGCGTTGACCTCTTTAGCCATCTGAGCCAGACGGATCTTCTTGAAGTCGTCCTGAGTGAGGAGTCGACTGGAGCTGACCGCTGCTGCCTTGGCCTTCCTCTCCTCTGGATCCATAGTCTTCAGCTTCTCAGCCTGGGCGAGACACATACAATGGCCAATGAGAAGACGTTATTCACCAATAAGAACACTAATCACCAGGGTAGTGTTCATTCGGAACTAAATGGCAGAAAACGGACAGAAACAGGGAGAGACAACCTTAACCTGTCCAATAATAAGTGCTCATTTTAGTTTTCTGATACAAATTGTTTTGCTACGGTGTGCTCAATTGAACGCGAGCCAGCCCAGATTTTCAAAATCAGGTCACCAACCCAGAACACCTAACGGACATGGGGTTGATGCAGAACCCTACCATTTCCGCCGTGTCTTCATCAGAGGAGTGGTGAACATTGATCCATTCTCCGTCCTCATCATCATCATCACCACCACTGATACTGCTGGCACTCTCCCAGCCATCTAGAGATGAAAAGGAAACGCAGAGGAAGAAATTATCAAATAATCAATATTTAAACCTATTTTTTTCCACACAAAACATCATCTATTGCATCTTGGAAATACAGTCCTTGATAAATCCAAAATGAGAGTCCTTGCAGCAAAAACCAAACAAGTAAAACGTTTCCAGTTGTATAATAATGACTATACACGATCCAATCCTTACCACCGTCCCCCTCTTCTCCCTCCTCTTTCTCCTCCACCTCCAGAACCTCTGCTCCAGGGATGTAGGTCTTGGCCCCCATCTCGCCATAGTCCTGGATCTTAGCCTCGGTAGACAACTCTGTGGGTCGGCCCTAGTAAACAACGCAATGGTTAAGTTATCAGTTAGCGCAGCCTCCATGACATTTCACAGCACCTCAGCCCTGGGGGGACTTTCACACAGAGGAAACACCTAGCATACCTCAGCCCTGAGAGGACTTCCACACAGAGGAACCACCTAGCATACCTCAACCCTGAGAGGACTACCACACAGAGGAGGAGCCTAGCATACCTCAGCCCTGAGAGGACTACCACACAGAGGAACCACCTAGCATACCTCAACCCTGAGAGGACTTCCACACAGAGGAACCACCTAGCATACCTCAACCCTGAGAGGACTTCCACACAGAGGAGGAGCCTAGCATACCTCAACCCTGAGAGGACTTCCACACAGAGGAACCACCTAGCATACCTCAGCCCTGAGAGGACTTCCACACAGAGGAGGAGCCTAGCATACCTCAGCCCTGAGAGGACTTCCACACAGAGGAACCACCTAGCATACCTCAACCCTGAGAGGACTTCCACACAGAGGAACCACCTAGCATACCTCAGCCCTGAGAGGACTTCCACACAGAGGAGGAGCCTAGCATACCTCAGCCCTGAGAGGACTTCCACACAGAGGAACCACCTAGCATACCTCAACCCTGAGAGGACTTCCACACAGAGGAACCACCTAGCATACCTCAACCCTGAGAGGACTTCCACACAGAGGAGGAGCCTAGCATACCTCAACCCTGAGAGGACTTCCACATAGAGGAGGAGGAGCCTAGCATACCTCAGCCCTGAGAGGACTTCCACACAGAGGAGGAGCCTAGCATACCTCAGCCCTGAGAGGACTTCCACACAGAGGAACCACCTAGCATACCTCAACCCTGAGAGGACTTCCACACAGAGGAACCACCTAGCATACCTCAGCCCTGAGAGGACTTCCACACAGAGGAGGAGCCTAGCATACCTCAGCCCTGAGAGGACTTCCACACAGAGGAACCACCTAGCATACCTCAACCCTGAGAGGACTTCCACACAGAGGAACCACCTAGCATACCTCAACCCTGAGAGGACTTCCACACAGAGGAGGAGCCTAGCATACCTCAACCCTGAGAGGACTTCCACATAGAGGAGGAGGAGCCTAGCATACCTCAGCCCTGAGAGGACTTCCACACAGAGGAGGAGCCTAACATACCTCAACCCTGAGAGGACTTCCACACAGAGGAGGAGCCTAGCATACCTCAACCCTGAGAGGACTTCCACATAGAGGAGGAGGAGCCTAGCATACCTCAGCCCTGAGAGGACTTCCACACAGAGGAACCACCTAGCATACCTCAACCCTGAGAGGACTTCCACACAGAGGAGGAGCCTAACATATGGGCGAGGGAGGGAGAAACATGACGATGTTGAGATCATTCTAAATGTATATTACATTGGTCTCAGCAACATACCCGGTCTCTCTTATGCAGCATCTTTGGATCCAGGCTTCTGAAGAGCTGAATGAGTCCTCTGGCAGACATCATCACATCTAAAAAATATTTTAAAAACATTTAAATAACCCTCATTGAAACCCTTTAAATTGTTTTAATTATGACACGTGATGAATAATCTCTTGTAGCCACATGGTTAAAGAGAAAAAGATTCAAAACAGACATGTTAGCCTACTTCCTGTAAGTATAGACTACTTACTCTTGTCTTTGTGCATCTTGTACTGAGCCAGGTCTTGAAGCAGCTCTTCTGTGATGGCTAGAGGACAACGAGCTGCCACCTCCTTGATGGCATTGATGCTGTACAAAGCAAGTCGCACACTCTGTTACTCCATATATCCATGTTATTAACCAATAACTGATGCTGTACAAATCTCAACTGTATACAACAGTGTTATATACAGTATCCATGGTAACAATCACATGCAGAAGGTGAGTGGCTTTACAATGGCCATCCAACCAGGTTACAGAGGAATCATAGGTGTGAGTGAGTTTACAATGGCCATCCAACCAGGTTAGAGGAATCATAGGTGTGAGTGAGTTTACAATGGCCATCCAACCAGGTTAGAGGAATCATAGGTGTGAGTGAGTTTACAATGGCCATCCAACCAGGTTACAGAGGAATCATAGGTGAGAGGGACTCCCTTACCCAACACACATCACCTCTCCCGAGTTCCTGTCAGTCACAAAGTTATTGGCTATGGTCATGATGACCGGCTGGATGATCTCAGGTGGAACTAGTTGATGGGAGGACTGGGCAGCACACAGTAGTATCTTGGTGACCTCTGGAGAAGAAAGAAAAACAAATATTATTTTCAACTCGGGAGTTCTATTAAAACTCAACATGACTAATTGCACGCTTGTTTTCAATGACTGAGCTGAGCCCTTTCTTAGAACATACCTCTTTGATGGGGCTGGGAGAAAAAAAAAAAAAAACACTGTACAGTCTTCACTGACATTTTCAACCTCTCCCTGACCGAGTCTGTAATAGCTACACGTTTCAAGCAGACCCCCATAAGTCCCTGTACCCAATAAAGCGAAGGTAACCTGCCTAAATGACTACCGGCCCCAGTAGCACTCTCGTCGGTAGCCATGCAGTGTTTTGAAAAGCTGGTTATGGCTCACATCAACACCATCATCCTGGAAACACTAGACCCACTCCAATTCCTGCGGTTGATTAGAGCTTACCTCTTTGATGGGGCTGAATGAACCGCTGTACGAAGGGGTAGTAGTTGAAGAGAAAGAGCTGTGGGAAGAATAGAAACAACAACGCGAATGTCAAATTTTTTTAAATATTTTTTTTTACATTGTCAAATAATTGCACTGTTCATATCATTTTCTTACCTCATGAATCCCAACTAGTCGGGATATTAGTTCCATCATCATGATCTTCACCTCAAAACGCTCATTAGAGTCTTCCAACTGCTTTAGTAGCTTCTCTGAAAAGTCTGTGCCAAATATTTTACATTTCTTAGAAAAAAAACCAGAATAGAGCGACATAAAATAAGTTCCAGATCTTGTTTAGTTTATAAGCGTGTGCTTTTGAGGGTGATCATACATACCTTGAGGATCATGAATCAAGTGGATGGCAGAGAAATTGAAAACCTCTACCTTCTTCTTCTTCTTATGTTTCTGTGAATCATCAAGATTTATTAACTAACAACCAACCAAACAAAAACAATTGCCAGTTAAAGTCTATCTTCAGTAAAAAAAAAAAAAACACAGGACTCTCAGCGTACCTTAAGGACCTTCATGGCCTTCTCCATCTTCTTCTTGTTCTTGGACGTCTTCCTCCCTGTAGAGTACCTCACCATCAGGTCTCTAGCCGACGGACCTTCCTCCTGGAGATAAGAGACTGGCTTAGACCCGACAGAGCAAGGAGGTCTCTCCTCCAATCAAATCAAAATGTTAACCAACCAACCAACCAACCAACCCCCCCCCCCCCCCTCCACTATGTGGTGTGGTGAACACATGCCTCCGATTCTGAATCACTCTCCCTCTTCTCATCTTCATCTTTGCCCAGGAAGAACTTCATGCCTGCCACGAGGATCTTTGTGACTTTGGAGAAACATGCTGTCGTGATCACGTTAACAGTTTTGGCGTCATTCCTGTGACGGAAAACAAGGAAATAAAAAAAAGATGTATATCAAGCGACGTGTTTTTGAAGATACTTTAGCACGAGCCAAGGCATGTAACTTACCAGATGTTCCTCTTGTACAACTCAATCATGACATCTAGCGAGATCTTGGCTGCTAGAGGATTGCTGTCTCTCAGCATGGTGTACATGAAGTTCTGTAATGTTGTGTTGACTTTGTTGTTCTTGTGTTTGGAGTTGATGTTTTTTATGTCATGGACAATGTGCGAGTACAGCGTCTGGGAAGAGATGAACAGGAGACTAAGCGAGAGGCAGACTGTGACTGAAGACAGACCATAGACATGGAATAACAATATCGGTGTGCAGAGAGACAGAGACACTCCGGGCTCACCTTCCTGAGGAGCTTGTCGTGACAGCGCAGCAACTCAAAGAACAGCTCCAGAAGACCGGTGGGGTTAATCAGATCTTTGTTCCTCAGCAGAATCAGGGCTTTGCAGAATGTCTGAGCGAGTGAGAAACACGCAAATAAAACAACACATTAAATACACTTATTTTTAACAGCTGACAAGGGTGAGAAAATATCTGTTGATGATTTGTTCTCTTTACCATCCGTAGATCAGGCTCGAGGACTGTATGATGATTCATAAGGATCTCAGTCAACTCCTGAGGGAAGGAGGCAAGTTGCTGCAGATAGCAGTGTCCAACCTGGAACAGGACAATAATGGATTTAGTTTGATAGCTTCCCTTCAGGACTAACATCAGCAGTGTACTTGTGTCTACAGTTGGTGATCTATAAATAATGGACAGTTTATGGTTTCCAATAAGACCCACAAATACAGCAGGCCTACAGACATTTCCTGATTTGAGATAGCTTCGACCCCCAACTAGGGTAATCATGTGACATTTATATTTACGTTTCTGTTTTTATATATATATCCAAATGATTATTAATATAATGAATTTGGCATACTATTTATAGAACTAGATTTGAGAGTGATGATCGTACCTGAGCAAGGAACATGACCAGATCTGCCAGCTCCTTGTTGGGTTTGTCAGGCTGGAGTTTGAAGATCTGGACATTGGACTGGTAGTGTCGATATTGTTGCAGGAACTGTAGATTAGAAATTAAAACATGTACTCAAGTCAGCAGGAATTGACATAGCTAGCCTCTCCCGATTCAGAGTTTGCACTGGATAAGCGTCCACTCTCGTCTCTAATATATAGGGTCCAAACTTTTGAACAGTCCTTTTATAAATCAGAAGAATGTTGAGTAAACTTAATCTGAATTTACTCCATCTGTTGTCCGCTGATTTCGTCCTTATAACCAGCGCGGTATTACAGTCTGATGTATTACTACTATGACATAGCTAGCTAGCTAAATAGTCACTGACTGTATAAAATATGTAACCAGGCCTACGAAGCTCTTCGTCACGTATACAGTTAAACAGTAAGTTCAGTTATTTTAACATTAATGTTCAGTCTTCGCTCGTTCCATAGCGATAGCTTGTGAGTATTTTGCCCGACTCGTTGCTGTAGCTGTCTTGTCAGCACGTTGGACGTTGTATCCGTAAATCGGTAGATAGTTCCGATGGAAACATTGTCGTTTGCGTCGCCGAGCAGTTCCCAAGACAACATTAAATCCAATTGTTTGATGCCAACACCCCCCCCCCACTCCAAATCAAAACAAACATGGATGTCAATGTTTGCAGCTCACACGCTCCATTCTACTTCCTGTCTACAGCAGCATGTTGCTGAATGTATTGCATTAGACAGGCAAACAGGTGTGAAACAACAACAGGTGTGTGATTAGAATCTGTTTGTTTTGATTTGAAGGGGGTGGTAAGCATTAAATAATTGGATTTAATACTTTCTTTGGCACTGGTTGGCAATGCAAAGGACAATGTTTCCATTAGAACTAGCCTAGGCACTGGTCGTCACTAGTTACCACAGCCACAAAGTCATAAACCCTGCCTATTTCTACAATTTATCTCGTTAAAATCTCATTTTAAACCTAACCTCAGCTCTCAAATTTCAGGCGGGATTCTGCCTGCTCCATACAGTTATCAGCCATTCGCGTCGCCCACAACTGCCTCATGTGAACTACTTTTCTAAACATCAGTATGTTACCATGGTTACTCCACGACATCAGTCTGAAAGAAGCCGCTTGTAAAAAAAAAAAAAAGACGCATTAGTCTCTACAAGCCAGAATGTTGAATAAAACGATCAACTTTGACGGTTGTCTGTGCTGTTGGTTCTTTTGGCGGTAGGAAGTGAAGATAAAAATGTCCACAGGAAAGTATTATTAGCCCAAAATTTTGGTGCGCAGGTAAGTATATGGCTGTGTCGGCTTGTAAATCCAGTGAATATTTTCATTCACGTGATGCACAATATGTTAACAATAGCCGAATGTATCCAAATGTCAACCGAATCGCGTTTCCTCACAATCAGCTAGAAGTGTTTGTCAGTTCTGGGATTCGAACTTGCAACCTTTCGGTTACTAGTCCAATGCTCTGACCACTAGGCTACCCTGCCGCCTCTACACTCTAACCACTAGGCTACCTACCGCCTCTACACTCTAACCACTGGGCTACCCTGACGCCCCCGCCTGTAGGGAACTGTTTCCCCACAGGTCTGTTAAAAACAGAGGGCATGTGTTCCACAGGTGGGAGCAAATTACAGTGTCTTTTGAAGAGTCGTTCCTGAGGGGCTGTTCCTGGAATGTCCATATGTACAGTCGTGGCCAAAATTTTGATAATGACACAAATATTAATTTTCACAAAGTCTGCTGCCTCAGTTTGTATGATGGCAATTTGCATATACTCCAGAATGTTATGAAGATTGATTCGATGAATTGCAATTAATAGCAAAGTCCCTCTTTGCCATGCAAATGAACTGAACTCCCCAGACCTTAATCCCACTGAGAACTTGTGGACAAACAAAACCCCACAAATTCTGATGTGGCCCAGAAGTTAATTGACAGCATGCCAGGGCAGATTGCAGAGGTCTTGAAAAAGAAGGGTCAACACTTCAAAGAATGACTCTTTGCATCAACATGTAATTGTCAATAAAAGCCTTTGACACTTGTGAAATGCGTGTAATTATACTTATGTATTCCATAGTAACATCAGACAAAAATATATAAAGACACTGAGGTAGCAGACTTTGTGAAAATTAATATTTGTGTCGTTCTCATAACTTTTGGCCACGACTGTAGGAACACCCCGAATTCCAGACTGCAGTTGCACACTTTTGCCGCATCCAGCCACGGGTGTGCAACTTAAGTTTTCCGAAAATGTGATGGAAAATTGTGTTTTATTAAGATCGTGCACACTCCACACCCCCCCGGCGGGTCGCCATTAAAGCTATGTCTTTAAAGCTTGAATGGAGGATGCGTTATGTACGAGCCGGTTCATGGAGGACGAGTGTATTATCCGGAATGCACATCAATCAAAGACATGAGAGATCTAGAGGCTACGTCAAAACCGTCTACGGAAAACATACGGTCCAACACGTGCTGCTAAAAGATGTACAACAACGGGTCGGGCGATGTCTCGCAAGCTGTGTCGTTATTGACTGCCATTAAGGCACAGTTTATTAATACATTAGATAATGAATAAAGGCTGTCTAAAACTGGCCTAAGATAGAACTAGATAGCTGGCTAGCTAGCGTTAGCTATATAGTAATGCGATCAAATATAGTAATTTCTAGCTAATTAACGTTAGCAATATAGGTATATGATTCATTACTTCATTAATTGATCCCACAACATAGTTTACTTGCTAATGTTAGTTCAATGTAAAGCAGATAACTAGCAAGTTAGCCAACTAGTTTGTTTACTAGTCAAACTAACGTTAGCTAGTTGGCATGCGTTACCTAGCTACGTTTTATACACTCACTTCTTCCGTGTACGACTGTGGATCTCTCTTGATCAGGTTCTGCAATTGCGGCAGATTGGTTGGCAATTTGTTGTTGTGTCGACCGGACATTATTTTATTCATTTTCGGTATAAAAAGAAATGTCTATATTATAAATATGTTATCAAAATACCAACGTGGCTCACTGGTAGATCGCCATTTTTTCCAGACTCAGAACGGAACGTAAACGAGGGACAAACGAAGTGGCAGTGAAACGCGTTGCCAAAAGCCAGTGAATTCGGAGGAAATCAAATATCGCCGACAGTAGGCACTAGTGTTGTGCAAAGAAGAATATTGAAATCAAGGTCCTTACATAACCCACTTAAAAAATGTTACATTATGATGTAGAACCATTTTCAATACAGAACTGTTTAGAACATCTAGATAGGAAATCATCATAAGCCACACCCAAATCAAATTTATAACCGATTGTTCTAGCCTATTGAAACAGACAGAGCAGACACCCCCCCCCCTCCCCAAACCCCCCTGCTGCACACCTGAACCTTATTTAGATTTGGAATGTGGTCGGTGATGTACATGTGAGGTCATTTGAATAGGTTGATCTTATCTAATTTTATTTGTTACATCTGCCAAATACTATAAGAATATTTTGAAGATAAATACACAATTGAGAGGATGAGAGGACTGAAAACTAGAGTACTAATGGTCAATAGGGAATTGTAAATAGGAGTTGTGTTTCAGTTCAACATCTGTTTAGAATCTGTGGAATGCCACTCCTGAACTCAGAGCGACGTGTGCTATGCTCTGTACATTGAGTCGGGAGCAGGATACTTGTTATTTGGCCATTGGCCAGTTGTACTGCAAGGACCTGTGATTGGTCAACCCCAGGCTAGGGTGGGGGGTTAAATGGAATCCTATTCCTTTGTTCGGTTGAGAAAAGCTGAGGACAGGGGAGACTGAACATCTACCTCCCAGCATAACATCTTGATTTGTCCTTCTCAAATAAACCTATTTTTCTCCACCTGATTTGCTTTGGAGTTTGTGTTATTGAAGAATAACATAATTTGCTAACATTACTTACAGGCCCTTAACCAACAATGCAGTTCAAGAAATAGTTAAGAAAATATTGACTAAATAAACTAAAGTAGAAAATATCAATAACGAGGCTATATACTGGGTGTACTGGTACCGAGTCAATGTGCAGGGGTACAGGTTAGTCGAGGTCATTTGTACATGTAGGTAGAGGAATCAATTCTCAATTACAACATGGTCCTAGAAATATAAAGCCTCCTACTTTCATATCACATCATAATACACACTTAAGTGTTGCTTTTGTCCAGCTCCTTGCGCGAGCCAGACGTGTATAACCATAACGGACATTTTTTGTAACCTTATTTAACCTTTTCTGCTGCTTTTGAGACACGGTTCAATCCCAACCCCTGGGCACTACTTCTTGACTAATTAAAACTCTAAACAATCACAATACAATAACTATTGGTCGCTATTATGGATTATTATTCTGATATGTATTTATTATAGAATTATCAGTTTATTCATGTTTATTTTCACTCTAGCATTGTCGGCCTAGATATCGCCAATCCTAAAAGCATACATAAAACAAACAAGTACAATTTAGTTACATAATGTGTGTGTGCATGTTGTTTAATTTTTCCTCGTTGGCCACCCATCTCTGCTTTTCTGCTTCACATAAAGCTGAGGTCTGGAATTCCCTTCAGGTCATCCCTCTCCATTCATTGCTCTTGGTTGCCTGAAGACTCACCCTGAATTGAATATCTCTGCTCTATCAATCACGACATAAATTAATTGTGGGGAAGAAACGTCCCCGTTTGGTTGGAGCAATGTGAATGGTGTAGCCAGGAAATGGCCTTGGTACGTAAAAAAAATCTGTTTGCAGGACAATAAATATATTTGCCTGCCACTCCTGGGAACCATGTAATTATGTGAGGGCTGTTGGGGCCCTGTTTCTGCTCTAGATGACCAAACCTGCACACACGTCCAGAGGGTTGCAGGTCTGCCGACTTCCTTTTGGTGACTCATTTTAATCAGAGAAATATCCAATAAACCAAAGACGTTGCTTTATCTGTGAATGTACTTTATTTCACACAATCCTCAAAGAAAATGCAGCATACATAAAATAAACTAGTTATTAACATTTATTTACATTGAGTCTAGTGTGTGTGCAGTGGTGTAAAGTACTTATGTAAATATTTGAAAGTACAATTTAAGTCGTTTATTTGGGTATCTTTACTTTACTAATTATATTTTTAACAACTGTTACTTCACTATATTCCCAAAGAAAACAATGTATTTTTTACTCCATACATTTTCCCTGACACTCAGCAGTAGGGATGACCAGGGATGTTCTCTGTTTAGTGAGTCCTCCAGATCAGAGGCAGTAGGGATGACCAGGGACGTTCTCTGTTTAGTGAGTCCTCCAGATCAGAGGCAGTAGGGATGACCAGGGATGTTCTCTGTTTAGTGAGTCCTCCAGATCAGAGGCAGTAGGGATGACCAGGGATGTTCTCTGTTTAGTGAGTCCTCCAGATCAGAGGCAGTAGGGATGACCAGGGATGTTCTCTGTTTAGTGAGTCTGCCAGATCAGAGGCAGTAGGGATGACCAGGGATGTTCTCTGTTTAGTGAGTCCTCCAGATCAGAGGCAGTAGGGATGACCAGGGATGTTCTCTGTTTAGTGAGTCCTCCAGATCAGAGGCAGTAGGGATGACCAGAGATGTTCTCTTGATAAGTGTGTGAATTGGACTATTTTCTGTCCTGCTAAGCATTCAAAATGTAACAAGTACTTTATTTTGAATGCTTAGCAGGACAGAAACGGTCCAATTCACACACTTATCAAGCGAACACCCCTGGTCATCTCTACTGCCTCTGATCTGGAGGACTCACTAAACAGAGAATATCCCTGGTCATCTCTACTGCCTCACTAAATGCTCACTAAATTCACAAATGCTTTGTTTGTAAAAGATGCCTGAGTGTTGGAGTGTGACCCTGGCTATCCATACAGTGGGGCAAAAAAGTATTTAGTCAGCCACCAATTGTTCAAGTTCTCCCACTTAAAAAGATGAGAGAGGCCTGTAATTTTCATCATAGGTACACTTCAACTATGACAGACAAATGAGAAAAAAAATCACATTGTAGGATTTTTTATGAATTTATTTGCAAATTATGGTGGAAAATAAGTATTTGGTCACCTACAAACAAGCAAGATTTCTGGCTCTCACAGACCTGTAACTTCTTCTTAAGAGGCTCCTCTGTCCTCCACTCGTTACCTGTATTAATGGCACCTGTTTGAACTTGTTATCAGTATAAAAGACACCTCTCCACAACCTCAAACAGTCACACTCCAAACTCCACTATGGCCAAGACCAAAGAGCTGTCAAAGGACACCAGAAACAAAATTGTAGCCCTGCACCAGGCTGGGAAGACTGAATCTGCAATAGGTAAGCAGCTTGTTTTGAAGAAATCAACTGTGGGAGCAATTATTAGGAAATGGAACAGTTAATCAATGGTTACCCAGACCCCTCTTTGTTTTTACACTGCTGCTGTTAGGTTAGATTACTCGTTGGTTATTACTGCATTGCCGGAACTAGAAGCACAAGCATTTCTCTACACTCGCATTAACATCTGCCCACTATGTGTATGTGACAAATAAAATTTGATTTGATTTGTTGCTCTACACCTGTTGTATTCGGCGCACGTGTCAAATGAAATTAGATATAGATTTGATCAACCTATTCTAATGACCTCACGTGTACATCACCGACCACAATCCAAATCTAAATTTAGGTTCAGGAGTTTGGGGAGGGGGGTGGTCTGCTTAGTCTTTTTCAACAGGCTAGAATCACGTTGTCACTGTTATTTTGTTTGCAAGTTGGGATGTGTGATGTCATGTTTTTGTGAAGAGCCTTTTAGGAGGAGCTGAGTGGCAAATTAAATGTGGTGATAATGTGATGACGGTGGGCCTTTAATGAAGTAATGTAGCTCCAGCAGGTATATCTCTCTGGTCACCCCCAAAACCAATTCGTCCTTTGGCCACCTTTCCTTCCAGTTCTCTGCTGCCAATGACTGGAACGAACTACAAAAATCTCTGAAGCTGGAAACACTTATCTCACTTACTAGCTTTAAGCACCAGCTGTCAGAGCAGCTCACAGATCACTGCACCTGTACATAGCCTATCTGTAAATAGCCCATCCAACTACCTCATCCCCATACAGTATTTATTTATTTATCTTGCTCCTTTGCACCCCAGTATCTCTACCTGCACATTCATCTTCTGCACATCAACCATTCCAGTGTTTAATTGCTATATTGTAATTACTTCACCACCATGGCCTATTTATTGCCTTTACCTCCCTTATCCTACCTCATTTGCACACAGTGTATATATACTTTTTCTACTGTATTATTGACTGTATGTTTGTTTTACTCCATGTGTAACTCTGTGTTGTTGTACGTGTCAAACTGCTTTGCTTGATCTTGGCCAGGTCACAGTTGTAAATGAGAACTTGTTCATAACTAGCCTACCTGGTTGAATAAAGGTGAAAAAATGTACTCTCAAAAGGAAAGCCATGTTTACAGAGCAAAATTAACCTATGAAAATGGTCTGGCAGTATAGGCCCTCAGTAGATTAATTCATCCCTTCACTATGCCAGCCAGACATAGACCTTTATCTGTCCATGTGTGTGTTCCTCTCATCAGTCTGTGTGTGTGTTCCTGTCATCAGTCTGTGTGTGTGTGTGTGTGTGTGTGTGTGTGTGTGGGGCCTGGTAAATTGAGAAAGTGCTCCATCAGTTTTGGGGTTGGGACTGGGAGGAAGGCAGGCAGGCAGGCAGGAAGTCTCCCCCTTGTTGCTTTATAGTGGAGGCTTTAGAAGGGTCTTTAGAGAGGTCCAGCAGCAGGGGTCTTGGTCCATCAGGGCCTTTACTG
Organism: Oncorhynchus kisutch; assembly: GCF_002021735.2. NCBI lineage: Eukaryota > Metazoa > Chordata > Actinopteri > Salmoniformes > Salmonidae > Oncorhynchus > Oncorhynchus kisutch. The sequence goes on along the minus strand of NC_034179.2, from coordinate 8,702,738 downwards.
TCAATCTTGAGATGTATTTCAACAGATAAATATAATTGTTACTATGAGGGGCAAAGAATTATGTAGTGTAAAAACTAAATGAAACTGTTTCTTTCAAATTCTGTCATTGTATTGTAATCTCCACCCGGCACAGCCAGAAGAGGACTGGCCACCCCTCATAGCCTGGTTCCTGGTTTTGGCCTTTCTAGGGAGTTTTTCCTAGCCATCATGCTTCTACACCTGCATTGCTTGCTGTTTGGGGTTTTAGGCTGGGTTTCTGTACAACACTTTTATTAGCTGATGTACGAAGGGCTATATAAATAAATTTGATTTGATTTTGGTGTAAAAAGGTTTGTATGTATGTGGGTCATTACCTGGGTTTCTCACAAGGTTGCTGAGCTGAGGGAGGTTTCTGGAGCTCCTGCATGGTCTCGAGGTTCACCCAACGCCAGGGGGGAGAGTAAGAATGAGGAATGTGGAGGTTTAGTGTACCGATACCATGAAATTATAAAAAGACAACTATTCATTGACTGCATAGGATCCATCTCCTACAGACTTTGTTATAACTCACTTTGAGGTCAGATGCAATTCTACCTGATATTCCTGCCATCAGTTTTTCACTTACCTAGGCCTCTTCTCACTTGTGATTGCACAAGTTCCTCAGCTGTTGGTGGAGGAATAGGGGGGGTAGGAGTCCAGGTCTTCTAGGGTCTTCGGGCCTTAGGGTTCTTCTCCTTGGCATCCCGCCACCAGATGCCAACCACTTCCTCAAAATCTTGCATTGGAGGTCCAGAATGTATATTCAATGACTAAATATTTATTGCATCCCATGTCCTTGCCTACTCCTCAATCCTATGGTAGAAGAAGGTCCAGAGTCACTCCCCCCTCTGACCCTCTTCTCCAATAGGTTTTGAAAAGGAGGCAAGGAGAGAGAATGTAAGCAATTTGGGAAATATTCACTTAGAAAGACCATGTGTTTGGTCAACGTGTGAGTTTAAAAAAAACAGATGCGTGGAGCAGACTTGAAGTTCTGTTGCTCAAAACTCCTCTAGCCTATTGACTTCAAATAGAGTGGGGGCTTACGTCTTGGTTCCCTCTGTGTTCTGCCTGGCTGCTCTGTCCTTGTGGAAGTTGTAGTCTAGTGCTGCCAGCAGTGTTCTGGCCTCAAAGACTAGTGGTGAAAAGGAAAAACGCTTGCTGGTGTACATCAGAATATGGTTCTGCTAGGAATCAAGATCAGCTGTTGATCTAAAAACAAGTCATAATGAATGAGTCCATGAAATCAACTAAATAAATCTTCCTTTGGCTGTGTGCATGTCAACCATCACCCTAATGCAGGGTTCCCCCTCCATCACCCTAATGCAGGGTTCCCCAACCATCACCCTAATGCAGGGTTCCCTAACCATTATCCTAATGCAGGGTTCCCCCTCCATCACCCTAATGCAGGGTTCCCCCTCCATCACCCTAATGCAGGGTTCCCCCTCCATCACCCTAATACAGGGTTCCCCAACCATCACTCTAATGCAGGGTTCCAACCCTCACCCTAATGCAGGGTTCCCCCTCCATCACCCTAATACAGGGTTCCCCAACCATCACTCTAATGCAGGGTTCCAACCATCACCCTAATGCAGGGTTCCCTAACCATTATCCTAATGCAGGGTTCCCTAACCATTATCCTAATGCAGGGTTCCCTAACCATTATCCTAATGCAGGGTTACCTAACCATCACCCTAATGCAGGGTTCCCTAACCATTATCATAATGCAGGGTTCCCTAACCATTATCCTAATGCAGGGTTCCCTAACCATTATCCTAATGCAGGGTTCCCTAACCATTATCCTAATGCAGGGTTCCCTAACCATTATCCTAATGCAGGGTTCCCTAACCATTATCCCAATGCAGGGTTCCCTAACCATTATCCTAATGCAGGGTTCCCTAACCATTATCCTAATGCAGGGTTCCCTAACCATTATCCTAATGCAGGGTTCCCTAGCCATTATCCTAATGCAGGGTTACCTAACCATTATCCTAATGCAGGGTTCCCTAACCATTATCCTAATGCAGGGTTCCCTAACCATTATCCTAATGCAGGGTTCCCTAACCATTATCCTAATGCAGGGTTCCCTAACCATTATCCTAATGCAGGGTTATCTAACCATCATCATAATGCAGGGTTACCTAACCATTATCCTAATGCAGGGTTCCCTAACCATTATCCTAATGCAGGGTTCCCTAACCATTATCCTAATGCAGGGTTCCCTAACCATTATCCTAATGCACTCTAATGTGTTATTTCATAGTTTTGATGTCTTCACTATTATTCTACAATGTAAAAATAGTAATACAAAAAATAAGAAAACGTGAACCCTTGAGTAGTTGTGTCCAAACTTTTGACTGGTACTGAATGTCACACAAAATCTAGCTAGTGAGCTTGCTTGTCAACTCTCTACGAAGCTAGTTAGCTAGTTAGCTAGCTAGCTTACATTGTTTCAGTAATGTTCTGTAATGACGTTAGTCACTTCGAAGTCTCAAAAAGGCGAGGCAACTATACACGGTGTGCACAATTATTAGGCACGTGAGTATTCTGATCTCATCATTATTTCTATGCACATTTTCCAACTCCAAACCATATAAACTTGAATGCTTATTGGATTGAATCATTTTCAGGTGATATGTATTTGTGTAATGAGGGAGGGTGTGGCGAAAGTGAATAACACCTTATATCAAGGTGTTCCTAATTACTAGGCAGCTTCATTACCTCAGGTAAAATGAGCCAAAAAAGAGATATAACTGACACTGAAAAGTCAAAAATTGCTAAATGCCTTTTAGACGGCTCTTGAAATAGCTAAACTATTGATGCGTGACCGCCGGACAATCAAACGTTTTGTTTTGCGAATAGTCAACTGGGGGGGCGCAAAAAACAATGCACGGAGAAGAAAAGGGGCAAATTAACTGCAAAAGACTTGAGAAGAATTAAACGTCAAGCTAACAGGAACCCATTATCCTCCAGTGTCACCCATTATCCTCCAGTGTCACCCATTATCCTCCAGTGTCACACATTATCCTCCCGTGTCACCCATTATCCTCCAGTGTCACCCATTATCCTCCAGTGTCACCCATTATCCTCCTGTGTCACCCATTATCCTCGTGGGTCACCCATTATCCTCCGATGTCACCCATTATCCTCCATGATCCCCAGTGTCACCCATTATCCTCCCGTGTCACTCATTATCCTCCAGTGTCACCCACTATCCTCCATTATCCTCCCGTGTCACCCGTTATCCTCCAGTGTCACCCATTATCCTCCAGTGTCACCCATCATCCGCCATTATCCCCAGTGTCACCCATTATCCTCCCGTGTTACCCATTATCCTCCCGTATCACCCATTATCCTCCAGTGTCACCCATTATCCTCCAGTGTCTTGAGGTACAACCTACCTGGAGTGTCCTGAGGTACAACCTACTGGAGTGTCCTGAAGTACAACCTGCCTGGAGTGTCCTGAGGTACAACCTACCTGGAGTGCCCTGAGGTACAACCTACCTGGATGTGTCCTGAAGTACAACCATCCTGGAGTGTCCTGAAGTACAACCTACCTGGAGTGTCCTGAGGTACAACCTGCCTGGAGTGTCCTGAAGTACAACCTACCTGGAGTGTCCTGAGGTACAACCTGCCTGGAGTTTCCTGAAGTACAACCTGCCTGGAGTTTCCTGAAGTACAACCTGCCTGGAGTGTCCTGAGGTACAACCTACCTGAAGTGTCCTGAGGTACAAGGTGTCAAGTGCTCAGAGACATGGCCAAGGTCAAGAAGGCTGAAACACAACCACCACTGAATAAGATTCACAAGTTGAAGCGTCAAGATTGGGCAAAGAAATAGCCAAAGACAGATTTTTCAAAGGTTATATGGACAGATGAAATGAGAGTGACTCTTGATGGACCAGATGGATGAACCTGTGGCTGGATCAGTAATGGACAAAGGGGCACCACTTTGAGTCAGGCACCAGCAAGGTGGAGGAGGGGTACTGGTATGGGATGCTATCATTAAGGATGAGGCAGTTGGACCTTTTCGGGTTGAAGATGGACTGAAACTCAACTCCCAAACTTACTGCCAGTTTCTGGAAGAATCTTTCTTCAATCAGTGGTACAGGAAGAAGTCCTCAGCATTCAAGAAGGCTATGATCTTTATGCAGGACAATGCTCCATCACATGCATCCAAGTACTCCACTGCTTGGCTAGCCAGCAAGGGCCTCAAAGACGCCCCAATTATGACCTGGCCCGGTTCCTCACCTGACTTAAATCCTTTTGAGAACTTGTGGGCCCTTCTCAAATGTGAGATTTACAGTTGAGGGAAGACAATACACCTCTTTGAACTGCATTTGGGAGGCTCTTCAGCGAAAGTTGATTATGAACAGATCAAGAAACTGACAGACGCCATGGCAGTTATTGAAAAAAGGGTGGCTATATTGGTCACTGAATATCACTGAAAAATGTTATTTAGTTGTCATTTTGTGTTACTTATTTGTTACACTTACTCTAAAAATTGAGAATAAACAAGTGAGCTGGGAGAAATTATTTTTGTAATTTAGTTGCCTAATAATTGTGCACACTTATATATTCCCCTGAGAAAGACAAAACTCACTTTTCCTTTGTTAAACATTCAGGTTTGAGGTTCAATGACATTTTGGATTGACTGAGAGCATTGTGTTTGTTCAACAATAAAATTAATCCTGAGGAATATAATTTGCCAAATAATTATGCACGCAGTGTACTGCCGAGCGCCAATACAATTCTTTCACTCTCAAACAACAAAACAAAGGAGATGATCGTGGACTTCAGGAAACATCAGAGGGAGCACGCTCCTATGCACAGAGACCGGACAGTAGTGGAGAAGGTGGAAAGTTTTAAGTTCCTCTCCGTACACATCACGGACAAACTGAAATGGTCCACCCACACAGACAGTGTGGTGAAGAAGATGCAATAGCGCCTTTTCAACCTCAGGAGGCTGATGAAATTTGGCTTGTCACCTAAAACCCTCACAAACTTTTACAGATGCACAACTGAGAGCATCCTGTCGGAATGTATCAACGCCTGCACAACGCATCACAGAGGGCAACTACTCCAGGACACCTACAGCACCCGATGTCCCAGGAAGGCCAAAAATATCATCAAGGCAACAACCACCTGAGCCACTGCCTGTTCACCGTGTTAGGTGCATCAAAGCTGGGACCGAGTGACTGATAAATAGCTTCTATCTCAAGGCCATTCGACTGCTAAACAGCCATCACTAACATTAGAGGCTGCTGCCTACATACAGACTTGAAATCATTGGCCACTATAACAAATGGATTACTAGTCACTTTATTAATGCCACTTTAATAATGATGTTGACATATCTTGCATTACTCATCCCATATGTATATATTATTTTTATACCATCTATTGCATCTTGCCTATGCCACTCGGTCAGTATTCATCCATACATTTATATGTACATATTCTTATTCCATCCCTTTACTTAGAGTTGTGTGTATTATGTAGTTGCTGTGGAATTGTTAGATTACTTGTTGATATTGCTGCACTGTCGGAACAAGAAACACAAGCATTTCGCTACACTCTAAATAACATCTGTTAACCATGTGTATGTGACCAATAAAATTGAATTTGATTTGATTTTGAAACAGAGAAATGCACATCAAACGTTAGCTAGCCGCCAATGCAAAATGTAAGTAGTTTCTAAATGACTGTCAAAAACACACATGCTTATGTCAATATCCTGACTGGTTTTAGATCTTAAAAAAACGATGTACACCCTAGTTATGTAAGGTTTGACGCTGGTAGACGAGAAGCAAGTGTGAACATTGAATAGGCCACAGACATGGAACAGGACAGCCCTGGACATGAACACATAATAATGACATTAATGGTATATTTCTTCTCTTCCATAAGACACCCTTTTCTGCAAATAGAGATCTTCCAATTTATGTCCGTACCTGAGAGTAAACATCATTGATCATGATTGAGCACAAAAGAGGACTAATCACGCTCCCCTGCCTTGTACCGTTATCCACCAAGTAACTGCCTAATAGACTTCCCCACCATCACCTGGAAAGACCTTCCAAACAGGAAGTCCTTTATCCAGTTGTACATTCTTCCTCCCACTCCCAAAACATCAAGCTTGATTAGCAACCCCTCCGTCCAAATCATATCGTACACCTTGTCCACGTAAAAAAAAGACAGCCACAACCGTCTCCTTGTTCACCAGGGCCTTCCTGACCTCTTCTTCTACACGGAGCACTGGGTCTATAGTTCCTCTCACCTTCCCGACCTCTTCTTCTACACGGAGCACTGGGTCTATAGTTCCTCTCACCTTCCTGACCTCTTCTTCTACACAGAGCACTGGGTCTATAGTTCCTCTCACCTTCCTGACCTCTTCTTCTACACGGGGCACTGGGTCTGTAGTTCCTCTCCCCTTCCTGACCTGTTCTTCTACACGGGGCACTGGGTCTATAGTTCCTCTCACCTTCCTGATCTCTTCTTCTACACGGAGCACTGGGTCTATAGTTCCTCTCCCCTTCCTGACCTCTTCTTCTACACGGGGCACTGGGTCTATAGTTCCTCTCCCCTTCCTGACCTGTTCTTCAACACGGGACACTGGGTCTATAGTTCCTCTCCCCTTCCTGACCTCTTCTTCTACACGGGGCACTGGGTCTATAGTTCCTCTCACCTTCCTGACCTCTTCTTCTACACGGGGCACTGGGTCTATAGTTCCTCTCCCCTTCCTCAACCCACTCTGATGTGGCGATACTAACCCCTTGCTATCCAAAAAGTAGGTTAGTCTCTCCGTGATCAAATGTTCCATAATCTTACATATATGAGATGTTAGGGCTATTGGCCTCGTTTGGTCCTGCCCTGGCTTCCGGATCGGCACCAGTCCAGGTTGCTCCTTTCTCATTCTCTTTCTCCCCATCTGACAGATTAGCTGAACTATTTGTATTTATTATGGATCTCCATTAGTTCCTGCCAAGGCAGCAGCTACTTTTCCTGGGGTCCAGCAAAATTAAGGCAGTTACTGTATATACAATTTGAAAAACATAATACATTTCACAACAGATTTCACAACACATTAAGTGTGTGGCTTCAGGCCACTACTCTACTACCACTTTACGGAATTGACATTTAAAATGCTTGTCTTTCATAATTTGGTCAGTTATGCATGGAGATGTAGGTTCAGAATTTGTTGTTGGCACGTCATGCCAAATTTGCTAATCTTGCCAATGAAAACACATTAAAGTAATTGGCAATGGCAATGGGTTTGTGATGAATGAGCCATCTGATGGATCCGAGTTTGCAATTTTTGGAAAAAGTTCATTTAAAAGTTTAAAAAAAGCTTATTACAATCATATAATGTATCTTGTTTCATAGTACAGTTTCTTCTTCTTTTTTTCAGTTCAGTCACATCATTTCTCAATTTGCAGTATGTTTGCCAATTGGCTGTGAGGCCAGAATTATTTGCCATTCCTTTTGCCTCATCCCTCTTAACCATGCAATTTTTCAATTCCTAATCAATCCACAGGGATTTAACTTGACTCAGTTACACCAGCTCTGTCAGGAGGAATGGGCCAAAATTCACCCAATTTATTGTGGGAAGCTTGTGGGAGGCTACCCAAAACGTTTGACCCAAGTTAAACAATTTAAAGGCAATGCTACCAAACACTAATTGAGTGTATGTAAACTTCTGACCCACTGGGAATGTGATGAAAGAAATAAAAGATTAAATAAATCATTCTCTCTACTATTATTCTGACATTTCACATTCTTAAAATAAAGTGGTGATCCTAACTGATCTAAGACCGAGCATTTTTACAAGAATTAAATATCAGGAATTGTTTAAATGTATTTGGTTAAGGTGTATGTAAACTTCCGACTTCAACTGTATGTATATACTGTATTCTATTCTACTGTGTCTTAGTTAAGCTCCCATATCTTAACACTTTAGAATTGACATCTAATAATTATTTGGCTTTAAATATACTTAATTATCAAAAGTAAATGTAATTGCGAAAATATATTTAACAATCAAAAGTATAAAAGTATAATCATTTCAAATTCCATATCTTATGCAAACCAGATGGCGCCATTTTCTTCTTTTTAAAATGTATGGATAGCCAGGGGTCCATTTCAACACTCAGACATCAATTTTCCTGTCCTGCTACGCATTCAAAATGTGATGTGTACTTTTTTTGGTTTCAGGGGAAATGTTAGGATTTAAAAAGTACATCATTTTCTTTAGGAATGTAAGCAAAGTAAAAGTTGACAAAAATAGATAGTAACCCCCCCCCAAAAAACTACCAAAGTAATACTTTAAAGTATTTTTACTTAAGTACTTTACACCACAGGCCTTCCTCCTCCTCCTCCTCCTCGCTCTGAGCTGGAGATGGAAATGACATTGCTCTCCTCAAGCTGTCTTTTATACTTCTCTACCTCCATAAACCTCTCAGTCCTCCCTTTCTGGGGACTTTTTCCTAGCCACCGTGCTTCTACACCTGCATTGCTTGCTGTTTGGGGGTTTTAGGCTGGGTTTCTGTACAGCACTTTGAGATATCAGCTGATGTACGAAGGGCTATATAAATAAATTTGATTTGATTTGAGTCCTCTTCAAACCCCTGCTCCCTTTTTGTCTCCCCCTGCTTTCTCTTCCATATTCCCCCTGTTTATTTGTACCTCTTCTCACTTTCTTCTCCATCACTATCTCTATCTCCTACCATCTCTGACCCAGTCACAGCATGCCAAAGCCGAACCAAGTCAACCTTTGATTGTTTGCCTTTTTTTGCATCCCACGCCACATATCACCATATAAATGTTGTGATTGGTAAGATTATTTCCATAATAAATAAATAAAATTGGGTGATTGTAGTCTAATGGGATGATTGTAGTCTAATGGGATGATTGTAGTCTAATGGGATGATTGTAGTCTAATCGGGTGATTGTAGTCTAATGGGATGATTGTAGTCTAATCTGGTGATTGTAGTCTAATCGGGTGATTGTAGTCTAATCGGGTGATTGTAGTCTAATCGGGTGATTGTAGTCTAATGGGGTGATTGTAGTCTAATCGGGTGATTGTAGTCTAATGGGATGATTGTAGTCTAATCGGGTGATTGTAGTCTAATGGGATGATTGTAGTCTAATGGGATGATTGTAGTCTAATGGGATGATTGTAGTCTAATGGGATGATTGTAGTCTAATCGGGTGATTGTAGTCTAATCGGGTGATTGTAGTCTAATCGGGTGATTGTAGTCTAATCGGGTGATTGTAGTCTAATCGGGTGATTGTAGTCTAATCGGGTGATTGTAGTCTAATCGGGTGATTGTAGTCTAATCGGGTGATTGTAGTCTAATCGGGTGATTGTAGTCTAATGGGGTGATTGTAGTCTAATCGGGTGATTGTAGTCTAATGGGATGATTGTAGTCTAATCGGGTGATTGTAGTCTAATGGGATGATTGTAGTCTAATCGGGTGATTGTAGTCTAATCTGGTGATTGTAGTCTAATCGGGTGATTGTAGTCTAATTGGGTGATTGTAGTCTAATCGGGTGATTGTAGTCTAATCGGGTGATTGTAGTCTAATTGGGTGATTGTAGTCTAATGGAATGATTGTAGTCTAATTGGGTGATTGTAGTCTAATGGGATGATTGTAGTCTAATGGGATGATTGTAGTCTAATGGGATTATTGTAGTCTAAGTATAATGGGATGATTGTAGTCTAATGGGATGATTGTAGTCTAGTCAGGTGATTGTAGTCTAATTGGGTGATTGTAGTCTAATGGGATGATTGTAGTCTAATCTGGTGATTGTAGTCTAATCGGGTGATTGTAGTCTGATGGGATGATTGTAGTCTAATCGGGTGATTGTAGTCTAATGGGATGATTGTAGTCTAATCTGGTGATTGTAGTCTAATCGGGTGATTGTAGTCTAATTGGGTGATTGTAGTCTAATTGCGTGATTGTAGTCTAATCGGGTGATTGTAGTCTAACGGGATGATTGTAGTCTAATTGGGTGATTGTAGTCTAATCGGGTGATTGTAGTCTAATGGGATGATTGTAGTCTAAGTATAATGGGATGATTGTAGTCTAATTGGGATGATTGTAGTCTAATCGGGTGATTGTAGTCTAATTGGGTGATTGTAGTCTAATCGGGTGATTGTAGTCTAATGGGATGATTGTAGTCTAAGTATAATGGGATGATTGTAGTCTAATGGGATGATTTAGTCTAGTCGGGTGATTGTAGTCTAATTGGGTGATTGTAGTCTAATGGGACGATTGTAGTCTAATTGGGTGATTGTAGTCTAATCGGGTGATTGTAGTCTAATGGGATGATTGTAGTCTAAGTATAATGGGATGATTGTAGTCTAATGGGATGATTTAGTCTAGTCGGGTGATTGTAGTCTAATTGGGTGATTGTAGTCTAATGGGATGATTGTAGTTTAATTGGGTGATTGTAGTCTAATCTGGTGATTGTAGTCTAATGGGATGATTGTAGTCTAAGTATAATGGGATGATTGTAGTCTAATGGGATGATTTAGTCTAGTCGGGTGATTGTAGTCTAATTGGGTGATTGTAGTCTAATGGGATGATTGTAGTTTAATTGGGTGATTGTAGTCTAATGGGATGATTGTAGTCTAATGGGATGATTGTAGTCTAAGTATAATGGGATGATTGTAGTCTAATGGGATGATTGTAGTCTAGTCAGGTGATTGTAGTCTAATTGGGTGATTGTAGTCTAATGGGATGATTGTAGTCTAATCTGGTGATTGTAGTCTAATCGGGTAATTGTAGTCTAATGGGATGATTGTAGTCTAACTGGGTGATTGTAGTCTAATCGGGTGATTGTAGTCTAATGGGATGATTGTAGTCTAATCTGGTGATTGTAGTCTAATCGGGTGATTGTAGTCTAATTGGGTGATTGTAGTCTAATCGGGTGATTGTAGTCTAATGGGATGATTGTAGTCTAATCTGGTGATTGTAGTCTAATCGGGTGATTGTAGTCTAATGGGATGATTGTAGTCTAATTGGGTGATTGTAGTCTAATGGGATGATTGTAGTCTAATTGGGTGATTGTAGTCTAATCGGGTGATTGTAGTCTAATGGGATGATTGTAGTCTAAGTATAATGGGATGATTGTAGTCTAATGGGGTGATTGTAGTCTAATGGGATGATTGTAGTCTAATTGGGATGATTGTAGTCTAATTGGGTGATTGTAGTCTAATCGGATGATTGTAGTCTAATTGGGCGATTGTAGTCTAATCGGGTGATTGTAGTCTAATGGGATGATTGTAGTCTAAGTATAATGGGATGATTGTAGTCTAATGGGATGATTGTAGTCTAGTCGGGTGATTGTAGTCTAATTGGGTGATTGTAGTCTAATGGGATGATTGTAGCCTAATTGGGTGATTGTAGTCTAATCAGGTGATTGTAGTCTAATGGGATGATTGTAGTCTAAGTATAATGGGATGATTGTAGTCTAATGGGATGATTGTAGTCTAGTCGGGTGATTGTAGTCTAATTGGGTGATTGTAGTCTAATGGGATGATTGTAGTCTAATTGGGTGATTGTAGTCTGATGGGATGATTGTAGTCTAATGGGATGATTGTAGTCTAATCGGGTGATTGTAGTCTAATTGGATGATTGTAGTCTAATCAGGTGATTGTAGTCTAATCGGGTGATTGTAGTCTAATGGGATGATTGTAGTCTAATGGGATGATTGTAGTCTAATGGGATGATTGTAGTCTAATCGGGTGATTGTAGTCTAATCGGGTGATTGTAGTCTAATTGGATGATTGTAGTCTAATGGGGTGATTGTAGTCTAATGGGGTGATTGTAGTCTAATCGGGTGATTGTAGTCTAATCGGGTGATTGTAGTCTAAGTATAATGGGATGATTGTAGTCTAATTGGGATGATTGTAGTCTAATTGGGTGATTGTAGTCTAATTGGGTGATTGTAGTCTAATCGGTTGATTGTAGTCTAATGGGATGATTGTAGTCTAAGTATAATGGGATGATTGTAGTCTAATGGGATGATTTAGTCTAGTCGGGTGATTGTAGTCTAATTGGGTGATTGTAGTCTAATGGGATGATTGTAGTCTAATTGGGTGATTGTAGTCTAATCGGGTGATTCTAGTCTAATGGGATGATTGTAGTCTAAGTATAATGGGATGATTGTAGTCTAATGGGATGATTTAGTCTAGTCGGGTGATTGTAGTCTAATTGGGTGATTGTAGTCTAATGGGATGATTGTAGTTTAATTGGGTGATTGTAGTCTAATCTGGTGATTGTAGTCTAATGGGATGATTGTAGTCTAAGTATAATGGGATGATTGTAGTCTAATGGGATGATTTAGTCTAGTCGGGTGATTGTAGTCTAATTGGGTGATTGTAGTCTAATGGGATGATTGTAGTTTAATTGGGTGATTGTAGTCTAATGGGATGATTGTAGTCTAATGGGATGATTGTAGTCTAAGTATAATGGGATGATTGTAGTCTAATGGGATGATTGTAGTCTAGTCAGGTGATTGTAGTCTAATTGGGTGATTGTAGTCTAATGGGATGATTGTAGTCTAATCTGGTGATTGTAGTCTAATCGGGTGATTGTAGTCTAATGGGATGATTGTAGTCTAATTGGGTGATTGTAGTCTAATCGGGTGATTGTAGTCTAATGGGATGATTGTAGTCTAATCTGGTGATTGTAGTCTAATCGGGTGATTGTAGTCTAATTGGGTGATTGTAGTCTAATCGGGTGATTGTAGTCTAATGGGATGATTGTAGTCTAATCGGGTGATTGTAGTCTAATGGGATGATTGTAGTCTAATTGGGTGGTTGTAGTCTAATCGGGTGATTGTAGTCTAATGGGATGATTGTAGTCTAAGTATAATGGGATGATTGTAGTCTAATGGGGTGATTGTAGTCTAATGGGATGATTGTAGTCTAATTGGGATGATTGTAGTCTAATTGGGTGATTGTAGTCTAATCGGGTGATTGTAGTCTAATTGGGTGATTGTAGTCTAATCGGGTGATTGTAGTCTAATGGGATGATTGTAGTCTAAGTATAATGGGATGATTGTAGTCTAATGGGATGATTGTAGTCTAGTCGGGTGATTGTAGTCTAATTGGGTGATTGTAGTCTAATGGGATGATTGTAGCCTAATTGGGTGATTGTAGTCTAATCAGGTGATTGTAGTCTAATGGGATGATTGTAGTCTAAGTATAATGGGATGATTGTAGTCTAATGGGATGATTGTAGTCTAGTCGGGTGATTGTAGTCTAATTGGGTGATTGTAGTCTAATGGGATGATTGTAGTCTAATGGGATGATTGTAGTCTAATTGGGTGATTGTAGTCTGATGGGATGATTGTAGTCTAATGGGATGATTGTAGTCTAATGGGATGATTGTAGTCTAATGGGATGATTGTAGTCTAATCGGGTGATTGTAGTCTAATTGGATGATTGTAGTCTAATGGGGTGATTGTAGTCTAATGGGGTGATTGTAGTCTAATGGGATGATTGTAGTCTAATGGGATGATTGTAGTCTAATCGGGTGATTGTAGTCTAATCGGTTGATTGTAGTCTAATCGGGTGATTGTAGTCTAATTGGGTGATTGTAGTCTAATGGGATGATTGTAGTCTAATCGGGTGCACCAATGGTAGCAGAAAAGACAGTACCAAAGATGATTTTTTATTACTAACCCAAGATAGACCACAGCCTGTCTTCTTCTTCTTCTTCGATGGGGTTTAATGGCGGTTTGCGTCCAATGTTAATGGTTGCATTCCATTGCCTTTAATCATAGTCCATTCTAAAATACATCCCTATACAGGCTCAGGGGACTGTGAGAGCGGAACATTTACTGCCAGAATTCCTAGCAAGACCACAGCTGTGATATTACGAAACGCCCCAAACTTTCAGCTGCATTCACTTGATTCCAAGTTTCTCAGACCTCTTCTCCACTTGTGCTGTACAGTTCATGACCATTGCAAAAAATCATACAAAAGTCCACATTTTTAACATGTAACATTTCATCAACCCCTCGACTGCTGAGAAACTTCACTGCTCTACTACTCTGCCACTCTTCTCGTCGTCTCCAGATAGGAGACACACTGGCCCCCTTCACCCTAACATGGCTCTCCAGATAGGAGACACACTGGTCCCATTCACCCTAACATGGCTCACCAGATAGGAGACACACTGGCCCCCTTCACCCTAACATGGCTCTCCAGATAGGGGACACACTGGCCCCCTTCACCCTAACATGGCACTTCAGGAATTCAGGCGCATGTTCGCTTACACAATTACAGTATTTTCACTTCATCTGGCATATGATTACTCTTCTCGCCTGGACACACTGGACATTTGTACAAATCTTTTGCATTTATGACGCTGCAGGGGTTTGTGCACATTAACTCTTACAGGCTAACTCATGAATCCTAACTTTATATGAGAAGGGAGAGACTCTTTAATCAAAGAACAACAGTAATGGATGATGTGAATGTTCTTTTCTCCATCCACCATACAGGTCAGTCGACGTGAGCCAACCACTCCATCGAAGTCTTCAGCTATATCATCTGCCTTTACATCTTGTGCCACCACAGAAATAAGCCCCCTTTGCTTCGAAAAATCCATACAGGAAACAGGAAACAGGAAACATTCCGCTTTTACATCATTTTGGAGGCTTAAAACATACTTCTTCTTCTCCGCAGACACACACACAAAATCTAAATAAGACCACTTCTTGTAACTCTCACCGACTCCACCATTTCCATAGATTTTCCTTGAGACATTAAACAAATTTTCCAGGTAGCATTTGTCCAAAACCCTCATTCTGACAAAAGAACGAGTCTAAGGGTCTCCTAGTTCCCACCACAACTTGACATCTCTTGTTTCCCTTCTTCACCACGGTAACCCACTCCTTCTCTGGCCTCCCAAGTGGTGCAGTGGTCTAAGACACTACATCTCAGTATTAGAGACGTCACTACAGACAACCTGGTTCAAATCCAGACTGTATCACAGCCGGCTGTGATTGGGAGTCCCATAGGGCGGTGCACAATTGGCCCAGTGTTGTCTGAGATTGGCCGGTGTAGGCCGTCATTGTAAATAAGATTTTGTTCTTAACTGACTTGCCTAGTTAAATAAATTCTCCCTCTGTGTGCTATTATCTTCACCTGACTCACAAGCAGTTAAAAAAGAGAAGGGTTAATGCCATGTCTACAGACCTCTGAATTAAAATGAACCTCAGTTATTTACCTAGACCTATTGGTTGATTCTGGTACCTCCCAAGTGGGAAATTTGGAATCTGACTCTTCCTCCTAGGTTAGCAAGTTGGAAATTTCAAAGTTTCCAACATGATGTGAACGAGACAGAAGAGGAAGCGAGACGCCCCACTCGCTAATGTTTTAAATTTTTGGGGGATCAATGAAAGTCAATGTGAGAATTTCAATTGCATAATCTTTGTGTCCTCTCTACTCACCTTGTTCTCAAAACCCATTGGATGAAAAAGCCAGAGGTCCCTCCCCTCTGACCTTCTCCTCCATTGGATTTTCAGAAGGAGGCAAGGAGAGAGAATGCAAGGAGTATACAATTGAGAGTCCCCCAATTAACTAAGTAGACCATATCCAGCAGCTATTGCATTGGTGTCTATGGGAGACACCTAGTTAAGTAGACCGGAACTGATCTATTTTTTTTCAGTAGTAAATGGCCTGAGTGAACTATCTTCATTTATCCACCATCTTTGATTAAGGTTATGCCGTGTTCAAAACAACTCAGAACTCGGAAATCTTCTACCCATGACTTCGGTGTGTTCAAAACATCTGGGGAGTAAAAAAAAACTCACTCTGAAAAATCGCTTTGAACTGTCATAATTATGGCTCTACAATTTCTCTTCTTAAAATCTGATTTAAACCTAACCCTAACCTTAACCCTAGTCACACTGCTAACCTTATGCTAACACTAACCTTAAATTAAGACCAAAAAGCACAATTTTGTTTTCATGAATTTTTACAATATTGATCATTTTGATTTTGTGGCTCTGGTAACTAATGACCACCCCAAAGGTTAATCGGTTAGTGCTAGTCGGTATCCTTGGGGCGTCCCTACCCTAAACCCTAATCTTAAACCTTCCCCTTCCCTTACCTATAACCCTTACCTTTACCATTGTACATTTCTACTTCAATGGGGATCCCAGATAGGATCCCAGATAGCAAGGGTTCTGATTAGAGGAGTACAGCTACGACTGGAAGTTACTTTTTTGTAGTAAGTTAGGAGAATTTACTCAGCAGGTTAGGATAATTAACATGGCAGGTTAGTTGCCTTTAAACACCTTTAGGCCTACCTATAGAAAAATTCAAAAACAACTACTCTGCATCTCTGCCCAGCCTGGCAAGAGTAGCCCAAAGTGTGTTTAGCATCCCCAGTGGCTCTGTGTGTTGAGCATCCCCAGTGGCTCTGTGTGTTTAGCATCCCCAGTGGCTCTGTGTGTTGAGCATCCCCAGTGGCTCTGTGTGTTTTAGCATCCCCAGTGTGTTTAGCATCCCCAGTGGCTCTGTGTGTTTAGCATCCCCAGTGTGTTTAGCATCCCCAGTGGCTCTGTGTGTTTAGCATCCCCAGTGGCTCTGTGTGTTTTAGCATCCCCAGTGGCTCTGTGTGTTTAGCATCCCCAGTGGCTCTGTGTGTTTAGCATCCCCAGTGGCTCTGTGTGTTTAGCAACCCCAGTGTGTTTAGCATCCCCAGTGTCTCTGTGTGTTTAGCATCCCCAGTGTCTCTGTGTGTTTAGCATCCCCAGTGGCTCTGTGTGTTTAGCATCCCCAGTGGCTCTGTGTGTTTAGCATCCCCAGTGGCTCTGTGTGTTTAGCATCCCCAGTGTCTCTGTGTGTTTAGCATCCCCAGTGTGTTTAGCATCCCCAGTGGTTCTGTGTGTTTAGCATCCCCAGTGGCTCTGTGTGTTTAGCATCCCCAGTGGCTCTGTGTGTTTAGCATCCCCAGTGGCTCTGTGTGTTTAGCATCCCCAGTGGCTCTGTGTGTTGAGCATCCCCAGTGGCTCTGTGTGTTTAGCATCCCCAGTGGCTCTGTGTGTTGAGCATCCCCAGTGGCTCTGTGTGTTTAGCATCCCCAGTGGCTCTGCAAGGCGGAGAGGATATTCTCCACAGCTGGACTGCTAACCAAGCACCATCGCATGAGCCTGAAGCCACAGACTCTGGCCAAACTCGTGCTTCTAAAAAGGAATGCAAAGGCATTGTAGACTGAGGCTTATAAGGTATTTTACATTGAATTTGTATTTATTTATTTATTTTAAATTCTTATTTACATTGACCTGCCGAACAAAAGACAAAAGGCTTCCTGCGGGGACAGGGGCCTGAGACTAAAAAGGTTAAATAAATACAATATAAATATAGGAAAAAACACACATCCCGACAAGAGAGACAACACTACATGAAGAGCAACACATGACAACACAGCATGGTAGCATAACAACATAACAACAACATGGTAGCAACACACCATGGTAGCAGCACAAAACATGGTACAAACATTATTGGGCACAGACAACAGCACAAAGGGCAAGAAGGTAGAGACAACAATACACATTCATTAAGGTGTCTGTAATTTAATACACGTGGCAAAAACTAATGTACACATTAATAAATAGATTTCTATTAGCTTCCAGAATATTTGTTGCAATGGTGGGGGAGTGTCAAGAGCAGTCATTTTACTAGGCAAGTGAGTTAAGAACAAATGTTTCAATGACAGCCCCCTGTTCAGGGGTAGAAAAACCTTGTCAGCTCGGGGGTTTGAACTTGCAACCTTCCGGTTACTAGTCCAACACTCTAACCACTAGGCTACCCTGCCACCCCATTTAGTGTATATATGAACTCATTAGTCACAACCGATAGCAACGACCAAAGTCAGAGAGGAAGAGGGGAAACGAGAGATTTTACTCGTCCAAAATCTGTATGCGTGAGATAAGACCTTTTCGTATGGAGGTCTATGAGAGACTGTCGAATTAAGTGAGGCTTATTTGATCCAATAGAAGTTTTGTAATCTTTATGCTGTTACAAATGTACTGATATAAGTGGATGCACGTGGCATTCCGTAAACTTTGAGAAAAATAACTTTGTTATTCACACAGCAATCTGCCCTCTCATTAGCTAGAATGGCCCCACATGATCTCGCATGCCTTCAATCATTGAGGACTTGTATTTCCATTGTAAGAGTGATAACTCGGCTATCTTGTCAATATTACAGGATCATCGCTCCTGTTCACGGTAAATTGGGTCCGTGGAGAAAAAATGTTTGATTGGTTCTATAGTTTCATCATGTTCTGTTAACATGACGACAAAGTGTATTTATGGCTTCATTTAAAAACCCTGACAACAATGCACCACAACATTGTAATTTCTACATTTTAGAATGATTTGAAAACTACTAGGCCGAGATCGTTATAAAAAAAACAGACACTTCCCCTTTCAAAGGTCAATTGAAAGCCACACCTACTATACCTGATGCTATATAAACTGATCACAGGAGGGAACTTGACATTGAATGTGTTCAAAGGTGAGTGTGTTGGTTAAGTTGATGTGGAAAATGTAGGTAGACCCTCTTTGGACTTACATTAACTATGTGTGAAACTGTTTAACAGCTTTAACTCCTCAAAAAAGACACCTATCCCAGGACTGCAAAGAAAATGGTAAGTACGTTTTCATTAGCTGATTGGGTGTTTCTTTGAAATTGTACCCCCCCCCCCCCCCCCCCCCTATACTCTAAACAGTTACTGTAGAAGCTACATTTAATTAAAGTAGCCAAGGAGTTGGCTCAAAATGGGTGTTGGCAGCCAATGTTCCTTCTCCTCCCAGCTTGTGCTGTATTGGGACTGTATGATTTCTGTTCTCCAGAGACTGGGCTCACAATCCCTCAACTTCATAACAGTTCACACCATTCTCTCTTTGACTTTTCAAAATGATTATTGTTGTCCTAAAGGAGTTTATTTCTTAAATTGACAGAGGGAGTGCATTTCTGTCCACATCGGCCAAGCAGGAGTCCAGATGGGCAATGCATGCTGGGAGTTGTATTGTCTGGAGCATGGTTTCCAGCCAGATGGGACCATCCATGAGAACACTGCTCCTCAATTGACTGACTCATCGTTTGGCACTTTCTTCAGTGAGACTGGGGCTGGGAAATATGTTCCCAGGGCCATCTTCTTAGATCTGGAGCCTACTGTTGTGGGTGAGGACGAGGAAGCTGCATGTATAGTGGTGGCCTTAACCTGGTCTCAGATCTGTTTTGTGGTTTTGCTTACACCTACGTTCATTGTCATTGAATGACTTTAAAGAGTTTTGAAGACTGCACAAACAGATCTGGGAGCCGGCTCTGTCTGCTCCAAATTGGCAAACAGTTCATGGTATGCGCTTTGTAATGATTCAGTGTTTGTAGCCTTTGATGCTGTTCTGTCCTGTGTGGTATAACATTGTTCATATGTATGTCCATGATTTGTTGTAGATGAGATCAGGAATGGCCACTACCGTCAGCTGTATCACCCTGAACAACTCATCAGTGGCAAGGAGGACGCTGCCAATAACTACGCTCGTGGCCATTACACCATCGGCAAGGAGATTGTGGACTCTGTCATGGACAGGATGCGTAAAATGGTGCGCTGCTGAATGTTTAAAGGGCCACTGCTGTTTACCATCCAGTTTAGATCATTTAAATTGATATCATTGCCTGGTTAGCTTGGCTCAACTATATCATAACCCCACAAAAAATAAGATTGTTTAACTGCTGAATGTTTAGTTTAAAATCTTTTGGGTGAATTACTAATTACTAATGATCCCATGTCTTCTGTCATCAGGCTGACCAATGCACTGGACTACAAGGGTTCCTCATCTTCCATAGTTTTGGAGGAGGGACCGGCTCTGGTTTTGGGGCCTTGTTGATGGAATGCCTGTCTGTGGATTACGGCAAGAAGTCCAAACTAGAATTCTCAGTCTACCCTGCTCCCCAGGTGTCCACGGCAGTGGTGGAGCCCTACAACTCCATCCTGACCACCCACACCACCCTGGAGCACTCGGACTGCTCTTTCATGGTGGACAACGAGGCCATCTTTGACATCTGCAAGCGTAACCTGGGAGTGGAGCGGCCATCTTACACCAACCTGAACCGCCTCATCGCCCAGATTGTCTCCTCCATCACAGCCTCCCTGCGCTTTGATGGAGCTCTCAACGTAGACCTGACAGAGTTCCAGACCAACCTTGTGCCTTACCCCCGTATCCACTTTCCCCTGGTCACCTATGCCCCCATCATCTCTGCAGAGAAGGCCTACCACGAGCAGCTCTCTGTCCCTGAGATCACCAACGCCTGCTTTGAGCCGGCTAACCAGATGGTGAAGTGTGATCCCAGACGCGGCAAGTACATGGCCTGCTGCTTGCTGTACCGCGGCGATGTGGTTCCCAAAGATGTCAACGCAGCCATCGCCAGTATCAAGACCCGGCGCAGCATCCAGTTTGTAGATTGGTGTCCCACTGGGTTCAAGGTGGGGATCAACTACCAACCCCCTACGGCGGTTCCTGGAGGAGACCAGGCCAAGGTCCAGAGGGCTGTGTGTATGCTGAGTAACACCACAGCCATCGCTGAGGCTTGGAGTCGTCTGGACCACAAGTTTGACCTGATGTATGCCAAGAGAGCCTTCGTGCACTGGTATGTGGGTGAGGGCATGGAGGAGGGAGAGTTCTCTGAGGCCAGAGAGGACATGGCTGCTCTGGAGAAGGACTATGAGGAGGTGGGGGCAGACTCTGGGGATGCCTGTGAGGAGGATGATGAATACTAAATCCTGTTTGACAGTCCTTTTTGGTCTTCAGTAAAGTCTAATAAAAACAAATGTTTTGAGTTGTACTTTCCATACATCGCTGTGTCATTTAGAGTTCATTTTAAAAGATTGCTTGGTTGGCATCTGGTTGTAACTAGGTTGAAGGGTCACATGATGGGTTAATTTTTTTGTGGGAGATGCTGATTGGTCCTATTTTTTTTTTTGCCTTGCTGATCATGCTAGCGGTCATAACAAATGTTCCCTCCAAGCTGTGCGCAGGCATGCAGCTCCCCTCAGACTGCCTACACTGATAAATATCAGCACGCACGAGACTGCACTCTACTCAACTTTCTAGTTTCCCCCCCTTTAAAAAAAACAACTCTAGCAATGTTTTTCTCTGCTGTGGGAATTGTCAATGTAACATACCGACACAATTAACTTTGGCAGACTTGGTGTACAAACTTGAAGGCATTGGTGTAGGATTCTATTGCGTGACTCCGGCAGTACTCTACAGACCAGCGCACCCGCATGTTTGACACACAGTAAACTGAGCTGCAGTAGGCCTATACGCAAATTGCCATATGGCTCTGTACCATTCACTTTGAAGTGGACTGATTTTTACAGCATAAGCGGTCGTACTTAGATGTGCTTGGTTTCAGATCAAATCGAGAGCTGCATGTAGCCACCTGTGCACATTTGTTTAAATTCTTTGCTAGTTTGAGTTATCAGCCCAGTTATAGCTAATTTCTAGTCCGTCTTAAAGTGCCAGTTTTGTATTTTTGAGACTTAGCTTATTTAAGTACCCACTTGGCAGAGGGTAGCATGTCTGATCCGCTAATGGTTTGGGAATATTTCGTAAAGTGGTAGCTTTTTTTTTTTTCAGTCACCTTGTCTGAAGGATACGTGTAACTGGTTAATGTCATACCCTACATGTTTTCAAGTCTCATGGCTTGTTGACCTACATAGAGAATCACACTTTCTGCTACTGTAGGCTGAATGATAGAACCGCTATTTCCACGTTAAAGGCCTACATTATGATCACGTAGCCTACATGGCCACTTAAAACTAACTTAAAGTGGGTACAGACTCTATTCACACTAAACGCGAGCCAGAATATACAATTTTTTTTGCACTCAGGAGATGTGAAATTTGCTCAGTTTCGAAAACAATTAAAGGGAACATTGGTCATGACTGAAGCCAAGTGTGAGTTGGCTTGGGTGTGTCCTTATCACCAAGCTGTGCCATCTGTTAAAACCTTGCCCAACAGCAGTTTCCTCTCACTTAAACTTCCTGTAGGTTGAGCTGAATTACAGGAAGATGTGTGGCGAGATGCAGGTGGAAGCTTTCAAGAAGTTGGTAGCCTACATCGTAAAATGAGAATGCAATTGTTGAATTTATGTAGATATTATGAACAGTTTTGATAACTTCCAAATGTAACTGGCCCATGTAGAATATTCCCTTTACATAATTCCAAATAAGTATTCTGCTAACAATTTTTCACCTTGTGTCATTCCCAGCCTCTACAGATACTGTGCTACCTTAGCAAACATGTCTTCCTGTGTGGTGTCCCGTATACAACAGTAGTTCCCTGATCCTGGTGCAGAATACACAGGGTTTCTCCCTCCAGTTTGCCCGATACAGTTCAATAAAACACTACACGTAAAAGTTGTCTAAAAATGTTTGACACAGTGCCAGGTCTCTCTCCATTCAAATATAACGGTATCAAGCTTGTCAGGCCACCCAGACTATTTACATTGTCCCCGCCCTTTGTTTTTACACTGCTGTTGCTCCCTGTTTATTATCTATGCATAGTCACTTCACCCCTACTGTACAAACTACCTTGAATAACCTGTACCCCCGTACATTGACTCGATACTGGTAAACCCTGTATATAGCTTCGTTATTGTATGTCATTTTATTGTGTTACTTTTTATTTTTACTTTAGTTTATTTAGTACATTTATTTAGTAAATATTTTCTTAACTCTATTTCTTAAACTGCATTGTTGGTTAAGGGCTTGTAAGTAAGTATTTCACGATAAGGTTGTATTCGGCGCATGTGACAAATAAAATGTATATTCATTTGTTTTGCTTAGCTGGGTACTTAACCTACTAGTTTATCAAACCGGATATTTTTAATACAACTTTACACATAAGACATTAGCGTTGATGAAGCCGTCAGGGCAGAAACTCAGTTAAAATAAATTTTAGGTCGTCACTAGTTACCACAGCCTTAAAGTCATAAACCCTGCCTATTTCTACAATTTATCTTCTTAAAATGTGATTTAAAACCTAACCACACTGCTAACCTTATTCCTAACCTTGAATTAAGACCAAAAATTACGTTTTCGTTCATTTTTACGATAAAGCCATTTTGACTTTGTGGCTGTTGTAACTAGTGGAAACTCTAATTCAATGCTTTACAGGTGTAGACTGGTGACGGTGTTATCATTGACTGGTTTAGACCTGGGACACCAGGTGAGTGCAATTAATTATCAGGTAGAACAACAAAAAACAGCAGGCTCCGGACCTCATAGGGTAAGAGTTGAATACCCCCTGTCCTAGACAATACAGAATACATTTGCTACAAACTAATTAGCAAATCCGATTTGTAACTTTGGCTAGTAAAGTTAGATACCTAGCTAAGGTTAGCTAGCCTGCAGCTAGCATTTTCAAATGACAACATTACATAACCAGAAGTATCTAGACAATACACAATAAATGTGTATAAGCTATGACCTAACTAAGTTGTAATGAGGTAGCTAGCTAGAGTTAGCTAACGACAGTGGTGGAAAAAGTACCCAATTGTCATAATTTAGTAAAAGTAAAGATGACTTAATAACTAAAATAACTCAAGTAAAATACTACTTGAGTAAAAGTCTAAAAGTATTTGGTTTTAAATATACTTAAGTACCAAAAGTTAATGTAATTTCAAAAATATACTCAAGTATCAAACATTTAAAATGACTTATATTAAGCAAACCAGGTGAGACAATTTAAATAAATGTATTTATCGATAGCCAGAGAGATGCTCTAACACTCAGACATAATTTACAAACTAAGCATTTGTGTTTAGTGAGTCCGCCAGATCAGAGGCAGTAGGGTTAAGCAGGGATGTTCTCTGTTTAGTGAGTCCGCCAGATCAGAGGCAGTAGGGTTAAGCAGGGATGTTCTCTGTTTAGTGAGTCTGCCAGATCAGAGGCAGTAGGGATGACCAGGGATGTTCTCTGTTTAGTGAGTCATCCAGATCAGAGGCAGTGGGGATGACCAGGGATGTTCTCTGTTTAGTGAGTCATCCAGCCAGATCAGAGGCAGTGGGGATGACCAGGGATGTGTTCTTGATAAGTGTGTGAATTGGACCATATTCCTGTCTTGCGAAGCATTCAAAATGTAACGAGTACTTTTGGGTGTCAGTAAAAGTCAAATTTGTCAAATAAATAGTAAAGTAAAGTACCACAAAAAATGACTTAAGTAGTACTTTAAAATATTTTACTTAAGTACTTTACACTACTGGCTAGCGAAGCAGTCTAGCTAACGTTAGCTAGCGAGGCAGGCTAGCTAAGCTGTACTTTCTTTGCTAAAAATGTTATCTGCCTCGCTAGCTAAAGTTAGCTAACCTGCCTTGCTTTATCAAAAGATAGCTACCTACATAACCAGCAACATGTTATCTAGTGTCGTTAGCTAAATTACACAAGAGAGGTCATTATATTCCAGCATCTCTGGTTATAACCACCACCACTGGCCATTGCACACCAAGCTAGTGTTACTGGTGCAGACTTTGGGACCAACGAACTCCAACCACCTATTCCACAAACTAAGGTCCTTCAGCAAGGCATTCAAAGGATATAACTTTGGTTGTGGAGACATGGTCGCAGCAGCGCTTTTCAACCTCAGGAGGCTGAAGAAATTCGGCTTGTCACCAAAAACACTCACAAACTTTTACAGATGCACAATTGAGAACATCCTGTCAGTCTGTATCGCAGCCTGGTACGGCAACTGCTCCGCCCACAACCGTAAGGCTCTCCAGAGGGTAGTGAGGTCTGCACAACGCATCACCGGGGACAAACTACCTGCCCTCCAGGACACCTACACCACCCGATGTCACAGGAAGGCCAAAAAGATCATCAAGGACAACACCCAAGCTACTGCCTGTTCACCCCGCTATCATCCAGAAGGCGAGGTCAGTACAGGTGTATCAAAGTTCGGACCGAGAGACTGAAAAACTGCTTATTTCTCAAGGCCATCAGACTGTTAAACAGTCACCACTAACATTGAGTGGCTGCTGCCAACATACTGACTCAAATCTCTAGCCACTCTAATAATAAAACATTGGATATAATAAATGTATCACTAGTCCCTTTAAACAATGCCACTTTATATAATGTTTACATACCCTACATTACTCATTTCATATGTGTATATACTGTACTCTATACCATCTACTGCATCTTGCCTATGCCGTTCGGCCATCGCTCATCCATATATTTATATGCACATATTCTTATTCTTTGTTGTTGCGAAATTGTTTGATTACTTGTTAGATATTACTGCATGGTTGGAACTAGAAGCACAAGCATTTGGCTACACTCGCATTAACATCTGCTAACCGTGTGTATGTGAGCAACAAAACTTGATTTGATTAGATTTGGTCAATCAATATAGGTCTGCCTTCCTTTGAATGCATTGGGGGCAATGCCACAACAGAGCCCCATTCAATGAAGGGAAGCGAAGTGGGCGGAGGGGTGTTTTGAAGATGGAGTTTGTCAATATGATTTGTTAACATAATTGTAATCCAAGCCTTACTTTAATTTACTCATTGTAATGCACTGAGGTTTCAAACTTTGTTTTAGACAAGACCAAAATTGTCCTATTTACACTCTGTAGCGAATTTTTTTTGACACGAGAATACGTGTTTCTGACTCATATCGATGCCACATCAAAGGGATTAGTTGCTTTTCAGCAGCATTTACTCTTTAAGCAAAATATTGCAAATTGCAACAGTTTTGACGCTCTTCAAGTTGTTCTTCTCCCTCAGTGTTGCCAAAATATAAATGTGAAGGCTACAGTTGAAGATCATTTATTTGCCATTTTAAAGCATGCTGACTGATAACAATAGAAAACCGAAGAATGACAAACCAATCAAAATGGTTGCTTTTATTTAACTGTAAATAAGTTTAACATTTTATTTTTTTTACAAAAAAATATTGTAACTTTTTTTGCAGTCTTTACATTCCAAAAAATAAAGATAACTATGATAAATATAAGGATTATGTTTGACTGCTGCAATGAAAAGCATTCAGCTGTATTACAGGAAACAGGACTTTGGGACTGAGGAAAGTAGTTGAATTACTATGGTGCTCAAAGCACAAAACAAGTAGTGCTGTGTGTGTACACTGATGTCTATGGCTGTACATGTAGAATGGTTTTGATTTTATGATTTTTATGGTGTATAATTTACCTATGCAATTCTCCTGATAGTTGTTGTATCCCAATTTTGTCCTGTTTCTAATGACTGTTTTACAAAATGCACCATAGAGTCTTGACAGTGAACTTAAACCAAGCGGAGGCTGCTGAGGGGAGCACGGCTCATAATAATGGCCAGAACGGAGCAAATGGAATGGCATCAAACACATGGAAACCACGGAAACCACGTGTTTTTGATGTATTTGATCCCATTCCACGGATTCCGCTCCAGTCATTACCTGGAGCCTGTCCTCACCAATTAAGGTGCCACCAACCAACCTCCTGTGAATGAGGCCCTCTTCATTCAATGTTCTGTAATTCCATTACAGACCAAGGCACATGGTTGCTACAGAGTAAATACAGAGGCCAAAGACAAATTAACATCAAAATATGAAATGACTGATTAGACTTATAATAGAGAAGAAAACGCTAACATTTACTCATTTTTCAAATGATACATTTCTATTGTTGCTTTTCTATTTTTCAACAAGAATAACTAATACTGAGTAACGTAAGTGCATGGCATCTCATAAACAAGTGAGTAACAAGTCAAACACTATCTAATAAATTCACAACAAGTAATCTAACAAAGCAAAAGTTCTGCTACTTTTGTTTGGCATATCATATTAATACGAACAGTCAGCTGGGTTACAAAGTAATGCATCAATAGTTAAGCTCAGAGCACTGAAATGGGATCTGACGCGTTGATTTCAACATTGAGGTGTCAGACTAGCCTGATTGCCATGTTTGTTGGCGCTAACATGCCAACTCCTTGTCACTCATTGTCATGTTCTTTTTTGTTTGTTGTTGCTAGGCAAGAACACAAACACATTGGCACTCAGGCTACGTTCAGACAGTCATTATGGTGCAATAATCATTCAAGCAAGTCCTGTAGAATCTTCAATTTCAACAATTAACCAAGCATTACTAGGCCATGGAACTACAGCAGTTGCACAAAGGCTATTATAGACATAACACAAATGTATATAGTGTCATTAGGAGATGCCATTGAAAATAAACATATGCAGATATCCAAGGAGCCTTTTCTCTCAATACATTTTCTAGAGAGACAGTCTGCTAATGTGCTCCTATTAATGTCTCACAATACAAAGCAATAAACAAATTTGGCTTTCAACATCACTGCAAAATGTCTACAATTCCAGTAGTTTGGTATACGATTTAAATGTTTATCTTTGATCCCAAAATGTTTGCCATTAGGAAGACAACCTTGCATCAAAACCTGAAGTTATGGTTTCGTCAGCAGCCATGGTAATGCAGCGATAATGTAGAGAATAATGTAGTGATGATAATACATTTAGATCATTCAGAACCTGATACATGAGTTAAAAGTTTCAGTCCATTTTTTTTCTGTCAAAAAATATCAACCAAAAAAAACACGACGACATATGGACTTCCCTGTATAACAGAAATGCACATTAGTACGCACTCTATTCTATTAGTAAAAACAAAAACACTATTCTGTAAATACATTCTAAAGGGATCTGATCTTCAAATTACAAATTTTCATTGCCTTAATTTGTTTGTTTCAGACAAGAACCCCCCCCCCCCCCCCCACTATAGGGCACAGGACAATTGTCTGACGTGTCAAAAAGCCTCAGAAACAATTCAGTCAAAAAAACCTGTCCTTGCTTTACGCAGTATACAGAGCGCCATAGGTCTGTTGGCTCGTTCACAATGGCAGCAATAAGCCAAGGATGTGGTATTTTTTTTATAGATCTGCCCAATACAGACCAACACTCACCTAATGAATGTACCAACTGGGGCACAGGAGTCTCACCTAATGAATGTACCAACTGGGGCACAGGAGTCTCACCTAATGAATGTGCCAACTGGGCAGAGGAGTCTCACCTAATGAATGTGCCAACTGGGCACAGGAGTCTCACCTAATGAATGTGCCAACTGGGGCACAGGCGTCTCACCTAATGAATGTACCAACTGGGGCACAGGAGTCTCACCTAATGAATGTACCAACTGGGCACAGGAGTCTCACCTAATGAGTGTACCAACTGGGGCACAGGAGTCTCACCTAATGAATGTGCCAACTGGGCACAGGCGTCTCACCTAATGAATATGCCAACTGGGCACAGGCGTCTCACCTAATGAATGTGCCAACTGGGCACAGGCGTCTCACCTAATGAATGTGCCAACTGGGCACAGGCGTCTCACCTAATGAATGTACCAACTGGGGCACAGGCGTCTCACCTAAGGAATGTAGGCAGATGTCACATTTGGAATATCAGATAAGTAACACTTAAAAATGCTCACTTGCAAAATATCACCACATGCAAGTTCAAAGTGAAGGTGATCCATGAATTAGGTATGGATGGTATTGTGGATATGTTCAATAACATAAACATAGTCAGATGGCATTTTTGTTCACTAATTTGAACATATTCAACCAATCAACCAAGTTTGAAAATAAATTTAAACAGTGCATGAACAAATGAAATTACGTAGAAATGTAAAGATTATAGCTAATGTTACAAATATATTTTTTGTTGTTGTTAGTTTTAATATGAATCCAAATTCATTAAGAAGACACACTCATTACATTAAATATTTAGCCTTCGTTGGTCAGTAGAGCATCTCACCACTTCCTTGACCTTCTTTGACACGTTACGGTTTTATAATAATAATCACTTTTGAAGCCATCTCGTGATGCACAAGGTGTGTAGTTTCTAGCACAGTGCCCCTGAGAATGGAATGATACCTGAATAATGTACACACGTCTTTAGGACACATCTTTAGGGCACATCTTTAGGGCACATCTTTATGGCACATCTTTAGGACATATCTTAAGGACACATTTTAAGGACACATCTTTAGGGCACATCTTTAGGACATATCTTAAGGACACATCTTAAGGACACATCTTTAGGACACATCTTTAGGACATATCTTAAGGACACAAACTCAGGGGTGGTTTCCCAGATACAGATTAAGGGTTCAATTCAATAAGCTCCACTTTAGTCAACATCCTAATAGCAGTTGTTTTGAGGGTGTCGGGGGTGGAACTGCATTAGATCTGTCAATCAATCAATCAATCAATCAAATGTATTTATAAAGCCTTTTTTTTTTACAAAATGTTGAATAACAGGTATCAAACAATTTATATTTTATATAATGTTTGAAACAGCTGGTCAAATTGGCCATGTACTGTATGTCAACACTTGGGGAAGATTAGCCCCATTTTGTGGGTTAACAGGGACTTCGGGAAGATTAGCCCCATTTTGTGGGTTAACAGGGACTTCTGGAAGATTAGCCCCATTTTGTGGGTTAACAGGGACTTCTGGAAGATTAGCCCCATTTTGTGGGTTAACAGGGACTTCGGGAAGATTAGCCCCATTTTGTGGGTTAACAGGGACTTCAGGAAGATTAGCCCCATTTTGTGGGTTAACAGGGACTTCGGGAAGATTAGCCCCATTTTGTGGGTTAACAGGGACTTCGGGAAGATTAGCCCCATTTTGTGGGTTAACAGGGACTTCGGGAAGATTAGCCCCATTTTGTGGGTTAACAGGGACTTCTGGAAGATTAGCCCCATTTTGTGGGTTAACAGGGACTTCTGGAAGATTAGCCCCATTTTGTGGGTTAACAGGGACTTTGGGAAGATTAGCCCCATTTTGTGGGTTAACAGGGACTTCGGGAAGATTAGCCCCATTTTGTGGGTTAACAGGGACTTCTGGAAGATTAGCCCCATTTTGTGGGTTAACAGGGACTTCTGGAAGATTAGCCCCATTTTGTGGGTTAACAGGGACTTCGGGAAGATTAGCCCCATTTTGTGGGTTGAACCAGATCCAAATAAACAAAGTAACAAAACAAAAAAACGAAGACATATCAAAGTAGTCTAACTAGTGCCACAATGATTTACAACGATCCAGCCCTGAACAGCAACTCACACTGATATATATGATATACAGATGTAGGATCGTAATTTGATCACTCTTTTGTTTCTGAGAATTGCAAACTTGCAGTGTTTTTGACTTTTAAAAACCCTACAAAAATGTCCATTAATTATAATCCACATAATTCACATTTCCTGTTGCAGCAGGATTATTTTACTGCTGTAGCAAACTGGTTCATATTAAGATCCTACATCTGTCTCTCCATAAACCCTTCCCATTCCCTCCTCAAGACTTGTCAATAACGGGAGTCAAGGCAACGTAGCTGCTGCCATTTTTTTCGTCACCCTCCTTGTTGCTCACGGGGGAATAAGATGTGTCTTCCTTTGTTGACTTCTATAGATGAAGACAGCGGAGGGATGGAGAGAATGGAGGATGGAGTAGAGAGCAAGAGTGGAGTGAGAGAAAGAGAGTAGAATTTGAGAGAGAGAGAAGGTGGAATGAGAGAGCGAGAGCGAGAGAGGAGAGAGTGGAGAGAAAGAGAGAGGGTGGAGTGAGAGAGTGACAGGGAGAGAGAGAGAGTGAAGGGAGAAAGAGTGGAGGGAGAGAAAGAGAGATAGTGGCAAAAGAGAGAGAGTGGAGAGAGAAAGGGAGAGCGATATAGGAGACAGAGAGTGGAGGGAGAGAGAGAGTGGAGGGAGAAACAGAGTGGAGAGAGAGAGTGGAGGGAGAGAGAGAGATAGTGGAGGAAGGGAGAGAGAGAGTGGAGGGAGTGAGAGTGGAGGGACAGAGAGAGTGGAGAGAAAGAGGGAGTGGAGGGAGGGAGTGGAGGGAAAGAGTAGAGAGAGAGAGGCAAGAGATAGTGGAGTGAGAGAGAGATGATGGAGTGGAGGGAGATAGTAGAGAGAGGGGATAGTAGAGGGAGGTAGAAAATGGAGGGAGAGAGGGAGGGAGACAGTGGAGTGAGAGAGGGATGGAGACAGTGGAGGGAGGGAGAGAGTGAGGGAGAGAGTGGAGGGAACCAGTGGAGGGGGGTAGACAGTGGATGGAGAGAGGGATGGAGACAGTGGAGGGAGAGAGGGATGGAGAGAGTGGAGGGAGAGAGGGATAGAGACAGTGGAGGGAGAGAGGGATAGAGACAGTGGAGGGAGAGAGGGATAGAGACAGTGGAGGGAGAGAGGGATGGAGACAGTGGAGTGGAGGGAGAGAGGGATGGAGACAGTGGAGGGAGAGAGGGATAGAGACAGTGGAGGGAGAGAGGGATAGAGACAATGGATGGAGAGAGGGATGGAGACAGTGGAGGGAGAGAGGGATAGAGACAATGGAGGGAGAGAGGGATGGAGACAGTGGAGGGAGAGAGGTAGAGAGTGGTTAGTTGTAGTACCAATCTAACGAACAAAACATTGAACAAAATAGCTTGTCAGGATCATAATCTTTCAGATACAGTGTTTGTTGTACAGTCATGCATGTCCTATCAGCGGGGACATATTGGACTGTATAAAGGAACAGTTGGACACAGATTAAGTTTAGTCCTGGAGAATTTCCATTGAGCATGTTTTTTTCTTTCTCTTCAGGACTAGGCTAAAAGAAGAAACTTAATTCTGAACAGAAACACAAAGGAAGTTGTTCATACCGCACTGTTAGAATGGGTTAAAATGCACTGGTTAATACAGTCACTATATCATGGTCTTATCAGAGTTAAGAAAATAGTCCATTTGAGACCTATTTTATTTTCAAATATTAGATTTGAGTTTAATGTTGTGACGCAGAACGCACTACGATCTTTATTAAAAAAAACGTGTTGTGAAAGAAAGATGTTAACAACTGGTCAGAAAGAGAACAGTAAAGAACAATGTAGGGGGGTTTATATATGTCTAGGGGTTTATATATGTCTAGGGGTTTATATATGTCTAGTGTTTATATATGTCTAGTGTTTATATATGTCTAGTGTTTATATATGTCTAGTGTTTATATATGTCTAGGGGTTTATATATGTCTAGTGTTTATATATGTCTAGTGTTTATATATGTCTAGTGTTTATATATGTCTAGTGTTTATATATGTCTAGTGTTTATATATGTCTAGTCTAGGGGTTTATATATGTCTAGTGTTTATATATGTCTAGTCTAGGGGTTTATATATGTCTAGGGGTTTATATATGTCTAGGGGGGTTTCTAGTCTCTGGGTTTATATATGTCTAGGGGTTTATATATGTCTAGGGGGGTTTCTAGTCTCTGGGTTTATATATGTCTAGGGGTTTATATATGTCTAGGGGTTTATATATGTCTAGGGGTTTATATATGTCTAGGGGTTTATATATGTCTAGGGGTTTATATATGTCTAGGGGTTTATATATGTCTAGTGTTTATATATGTCTAGGGGGTTTTCTAGTCTCTGGGTTTATATATGTCTAGGGGTTTATATATGTCTAGTGTTTATATATGTCTAGTCTAGGGGTTTATATATGTCTAGGGGTTTATATATGTCTAGGGGGTTTTCTAGTCTAGGGGTTTATATATGTCTAGGGGTTTATATATGTCTAGGGGTTTATATATGTCTAGGGGTTTATATATGTCTAGTGTTTATATATGTCTAGGGGTTTATATATGTCTAGGGGTTTATATATGTCTAGGGGTTTATATATGTCTAGGGGTTTATATATGTCTAGTGTTTATATATGTCTAGGGGTTTATATATGTCTAGGGGTTTATATATGTCTAGGGGTTTATATATGTCTAGGGGTTTATATATGTCTAGTGTTTATATATGTCTAGTCTAGGGGTTTATATATGTCTAGTGTTTATATATGTCTAGTGTTTATATATGTCTAGGGGTTTATATATGTCTAGGGGTTTATATATGTCTAGTGTTTATATATGTCTAGGGGTTTATATATGTCTAGTGTTTATATATGTCTAGTCTAGGGGTTTATATATGTCTAGTGTTTATATATGTCTAGTGTTTATATATGTCTAGTGTTTATATATGTCTAGGGGTTTATATATGTCTAGGGGTTTATATATGTCTAGGGGTTTATATATGTCTAGGGGTTTATATATGTCTAGGGGTTTATATATGTCTAGTGTTTATATATGTCTAGTGTTTATATATGTCTAGGGGTTTATATATGTCTAGGGGTTTTTGTATTGTGTAGGGGTATCTAGTCTAGGGGTTTATATACGTCTATGGTTGCCTAGATTGGTTCTCAATCAGAGGCAGCTGTTTATCGTTGTCTCTGATTTGGGACCATATTTAGGTAGCCATATTCCTTGATTTATCTGTGGGTTAGTGTCTATGTAAAGTTGCCTGTGTCCGCACTAGTGGTTATAGCATCATGTTAGTTTGTTTAAGTGGTCTTCCTTTAATAAAGAGGAAATTATTCTCATCACGCTGCGCCTTGGTCTCCTCGTTACAACAAATGTGACGCATGTTGAGAGAAGAAGTGTCTTGTGACCAACCAAACCACAGCCTTAATGTCACACCCTGACCATAGTTTGCTTTGTATGTTTCTATGTTTTGTTTGGTCAGGGTGTGATCTGAGTGGGCATTCTATGTTGTGTGTCTAGTTTGTCTGTTTCTGTGTTTGGGCCTGATATGGTTCTCAATCAGAGGCAGGTGTTAGTCATTGTCTCTGATTGGGAACCATATTTAGGTAGCCTGTTTGGTGTTGGGGTTTGTTGGGTGATTGTTCCTGTCTTTGTGTTGGTTACACCAGATAGGGCTGTTTTTGGTTTCTCACGTTTCTTGTGTTTTTATATTGTTCTATTTTCATCTTTATTAAAGATGTATCACAATAACCACGCTGTGTTTTGGTCCATCCTCTCCTTCAACAGAAGAATCCCGTTACACTTAAGTTCTACAGTATTCTCTATTCTTCTGTGCCTCCTCATAGAAAAAGATATAGGAACACTGGAATGGACATCGGGTAACGTAGTAACAGCCATCTTTTAGGGTTCATGACCTAGCCTCTCGTCTTTTAATAGGATCTCTATAAATTTAGTTGGCGTACCTATTCTGTCTACAACATGACTTTTACGTTCCCCATTTGTGTCATTTCTTGCTGCCTTTTTAAAGTACTTTATAGTTGAGGGCCAGGCCAGGACTTATTCTTGACTTGACCAGGAACAGCTCTGGGCTCTAACTATAGTTTATTGAAAAAGAGAAAAACACTGTTGTCCTGCTCCTCCCTGACACAGGCCCTCAACACTCTATCTTCCCAGAGAAACACAGGTCAGTAGCCTGGGGAGGTCTAATCTGCTGCCAACAGAATATATCTGCCTGTGTGAGCGTGGGTTTGATTAAGTCCCACTGTTATTCTAACACACCCGCTCCCCTCCCTGCCGAACTTTCCCACCAGTCTTTCACTGTTCTATATAAAAAAAAAAATATATATATACAAAAGCAAGGGGAACTAAGAAAAGGGGTGGCAGGTAGTCTAGTGGTTAGAGTGTAGAGGCGGCAGGTAGCCTAGTGGTTAGAGTGTAGAGGCGAAAGGTAGTCTAGTGGTTAGAGCGCCGGACCAGTAACCGAAAGGTTTGCTAGATCGAATCCCCGAGCTGACAAGGTACAAATCTGTCGTTCTGCCCCCTGAACAAGGCAGTTAACCCACTGTTCCTAGGCCATCATTGTAAATAATAATGTGTTCTTAACTGACTTGCCTGGTTAAATAAAGGTCAGATGAAAAAGGGAAGAAAGTCGTGGTCAAACCTTCTGTTTGTATTCGCAGACGATGAGGCCGATGAACACTGGCAGCAGGATGGCCCCCAGACCAACCAGGACGAGAGGGGAGTTGGACACCAGCATCGCCGTCAGCAACAGTTTGTGGAGCTTAGCCGCCGACACGTCGTCGATCACTACCGTCTGAACAAAACACTTAATGCGATTAAACGCTCGGATTTAAATGAACATTTTCTGAATTGAAATGTCATATTCTACAAAAGTTGTATATTTTCG
This sequence comes from Oncorhynchus kisutch, assembly GCF_002021735.2. Taxonomy (NCBI): domain Eukaryota; kingdom Metazoa; phylum Chordata; class Actinopteri; order Salmoniformes; family Salmonidae; genus Oncorhynchus; species Oncorhynchus kisutch. The sequence goes on along the minus strand of NC_034179.2, from coordinate 8,667,656 downwards.
TGGAGTCAAATGAAATGGTGATTATCTCACCTCATTGATAAACATGACAGGGAAGATAGTCTCGTTCAGGAATTTGGTTTTCCTGTGAAGGAAAATAGATTGTAAGAAAATCATTAAACAATGGAAGGAAATAATATAGATATCATAAAGATTATGAGCTTTATTATTGCTACTTGAACTTGGGTGTTGGTTGTGAGACGGAAATAATTCAACAAAAGATGGAAATCATTCAGAAACGGAAACTATATGTCTTTAGCTAGCTGGACTTGAGTGTTGGTTGTGAGATGGAAATCATACAGAAACAATAGACTGTATGTACTCACGGAAAGCCAGAGATTCTGTTGATGAGGATGTTGATCTGAGCTCTCTTACTGGCCCGGATAGGAACACCAGTGGTCTGGAAGTGTAGAACAACACAGGCACAGTTTTGATGAGCCATGTGAACTGCAGATGTAACACTCAATGTACTGGATACTTGATTCATGTCTAGGTTAAACATCAATAATTATAACCTGGTAATGTCTAGGTTAAACATCAATAATTATAACCTGGTAATGTCTAGGTTAAACATCAATAATTATAACCTGGTAATGTCTAGGTTAAACATCAATAATTATAACCTGGTAATGTCTAGGTTAAACATCAATAATTATAACCTGGTAATTATAATCCTTTGCAGTTGGTGCAATTCCCAATTACACAAATGTAACACTATTGGAATATTAAAGTGGATGATCTATTGGACCGGAGAAGTGAACACTACAGGGTTGTGTACCGGGTTCAGGTCCAGGTAGGTCTGGTGATGCTCTCTGACAGGATCCAGTCCTTCAATGGCGTTAGAGTACTTCTCATCTCCCAGGTAGAAATGAGGAAAGGACATCACAACTGGAGCACCTGGAGAGACAGTGAGGAGAAGTTAATGTGACTGGAACTCTGTGAAGACGGGGAAAGACGAGAGGCTAAGGGATTTGAACTCTGTTCAAAGCTAAGAGAGGAAGAAATGGAATGTGATTGGATCATCTTGTTTGCAATATATGAGCTGAGTATGTCAAATGTGAATGGGCAGAAAGAGAAAGAAACAACCCCTTGAGGATTAGCTAATACTACAAGAACACACAGGTGACTCCTGGGTAGTTCTCAGCAAATGGTAGAGCACTATAATCACAGCAGTGTTGATTCACTAGAGGTACTCACAGCCGTGTTGATTCACTAGAGGTACTCACAGCAGTGTTGATTCACTAGAGGTACTCACAGCAGTGTTGATTCACTAGAGGTACTCACAGCAGTGTTGATTCACTAGAGGTACTCACAGTAGTGTTGATTCACTAGAGATACTCACATCAGTGTTGCTTCACTAGAGGTACTCACAGTAGTGTTGATTCACTAGAGGTACTCACAGCAGTGTTGTTTCACTAGAGGTACTCACAGTAGTCTTTATTCACTAGAGGTACCCACAGCAGTGTTGATTCACTAGAGGTACCCACAGCAGTGTTGATTCACTAGAGGTACCCACAGCAGTGTTGATTCACTAGAGATACCCACAGCAGTGTTGATTCACTAGAGGTGAAGGATTGATTGAATATGTCTGTAAACACACCAGCCAGCTGGTCAGCACATGCTCTGAGGACGCGGCTGAGGATGCCGTCTGGGCCTGCATCCTTGCGAGGGTTAACACGTTTAAATGTGAAGGACAGCCCGCAGGTTTTGGTAGCGGGCCGTGTCAGTGGCACTGTATTGTCCTCAAAGCGAGCAAAGAAGTTGTTTAGTCTGTCTGGGAGCAAGACATCCTGGTCCGCGACGGGGCTGGTTTTCTTTTTGTAATCCGTGATTGACTGTAGACCCTGCCACATACCTCTTGTGTCTGAGCCATTGAATTCCGACTCTACTTTGTCTCTATACTGACGCTTAGCTTGTTTGAGTGCCTTGCGGAGGGAATGGCTACACTGTTTGTATTCGGTTTCCGGTCACCTTGCCCAGGTTAAAAGCAGTGGTTCGCGCTTTCAGTTTCGAGCGAATGCTGCCATCAATCCGCGGTTTCTGGTTTGGAAATGTTTTAATCGTTGCTGTGGGTACATCGCTGATGCACTTGCTTATAAACTCGCTCACCGAATCAGCGTATTTGTCAATGTTGTTGTTTGACGCAGTGCGGAACATATCCCAATCCACGTGATCGAAGCAATCTTGAAGCGTGGAATCAGATTGGTCGGACCAGCGTTGAACAGACGTGAGCGCGGGAGCTTCCTGTTTTAGTCTCTGTCTGTAGGCTGGGAGCAACAAAGTGGAGTCATGGTCAGCTTTTCCAAAAGGAGGGCGGGGGAGGGCCTTATATGCGTCGTGGAAGTTAGAATAACAATGATCCAGGGTTTTACCAGCCCTGGCAGCACAATCAATATGCTGATAGAATTTAGAGAGTCTTGTTTTCAGATTAGTTCAAATCCCCAGCTACAATGAATGCAGCCTCAGGATATGTGGTTTCCAGTTTACATAGAGTCAAATAAAGTTTGTTCAGGGCCGTCTATGTCTGCTTGGGGGGGAATATATGCGGCTATGATTATAATCGAAGAGAATTCTCTTGGTAGATAATGCAGTCAGCATTTGATTGTGAGGAATTCTAAGTCAGGTGAACAGAAGGACTTGAGTTCCTGTATCTTGTTATGATCACACCACGTCTCGTTAATCATAAGGCATACCCCCCCGCCCCTCTTCTTACCAGAAAGATGGTTGTTTCTGTTGGCGCGATGCGTGGAGAAAGCAGCTGGCTGTACCGACTCCGATAGCGTGTCTCGAGTGAGCCATGTTTCCATGAAGTAAATAACGTTACAGTCTCTTATGTCTCTCTGGAATGCTACCCTTGCTCGGATTTCATGAACCTTGTTGTCAAGAGACTGGACATTGGCGAGTAGTATGCTCGGGAGCAGTGCGCGAAGTGCCTGTCTCCGGACCCTGACCAGAAGACCGCTTCATCTGACCCTTTTACAGCGACGTTGTTTTGGTTCGCCGGCTGGGATCCGATCCATTGTCTTGGGTGGTGGGCAAAACACAGGATCCGCTTCGGGAAAGTCGTATTCCTGGTCGTAATGATGGTGAGTTGACATTGTTCTTATATCCAGTAGTTAATCTCGACTGTATGTAATAAATATATTTTTTTTAAATTTAAAAAAAAATACTGCATAGTTTCCTAGGAACGCGAAGCGAGGCGGCCATCTCTGTCGGCGGCAGAAGTTATAATCCCTCTGCACTCAGAGGACAGCTAGTCCCTCTCCCCTCAGAAGACAGCTAGTCCCTCTCCCCTCAGATGACAGCTAGTCCCTCTCCCCTCAGAAGACAGCTAGTCCCTCTCCCCTCAGATGACAGCTAGTCCCTCTCCCCTCAGAGGACAGCTAGTCCCTCTCCCCTCAGAGGACAGCTAGTCCCTCTCCCCTCAGAAGACAGCTAGTCCCTCTCCCTCAGAAGACAGCTAGTCCTTCTCCCCTCAGAAGACAGCTAGTCCCTCTCCCCTCAGAAGACAGCTAGTCCCACTCCCCTCAGAAGACAGCTAGTCCCTCTCCCCTCAGAAGATAGCTAGTCCCTCTCCCCTCAGAAGACAGCTAGTCCCTCTCCCCTCAGAAGACAGCTAGTCCCTCTCCCCTCAGGGGACAGCTAGTCCCTCTCCCCTCAGGGGACAGCTAGTCCCTCTCCCCCCAGGGGACAGCTAGTCCCTCTTCCCTCAGAGATCAGCTAGTCCCTCTCCCCTCAGAAGACAGCTAGTCCCTCTCCCCTCAGAAGACAGCTAGTCCCTCTCCCCTCAGAAGACAGCTAGTCCCTCTCCCCTCAGGGGACAGCTAGTCCCTCTCCCCCCAGGGGACAGCTAGTCCCTCTTCCCTCAGAGATCAGCTAGTCCCTCTCCCCTCAGAGGACAGCTAGTCCCTCTCCCCTCAGGGGACAGCTAGTCCCTCTCCCCCCAGGGGACAGCTAGTCCCTCTTCCCTCAGAGATCAGCTAGTCCCTCTCCCCTCAGAAGACAGCTAGTCCCTCTCCCCTCAGAAGACAGCAAGTCCCTCTCCCATCAGAAGACAGCTAGTCCCTCTCCCCTCAGATGACAGCTAGTCCCTCTCCCCTCAGAAGACAGCTAGTCCCCCTCCCCTCAGATGACAGCTAGTCCCTCTCCCTTCAGAAGACAGCTAGTCCCTCTCCCCTCAGAAGACAGCTAGTCCCTCTCCCCTCAGAAGACAGATAGTCCCTCTCACATCAGAAGACAGCTAGTCCCTCTCCCCTCAGAACACAGCTAGTCCCTCTCCCCTCAGAAGACAGCTAGTCCCTCTCCCCTCAGATGACAGCTAGTCCCTCTCCCCTCAGAAGACAGCTAGTCCCTCTCCCCTCAGAAGACAGCTAGTCCCACTCCCCTCAGAAGACAGCTAGTCCCTCTCCCCTCAGAAGACAGCTAGTCCCTCTCCCCTCAGAAGACAGCTAGTCCCTCTCCCCTCAGAAGACAGCTAGTCCCTCTCCCCTCAGGGGACAGCTAGTCCCTCTCCCCTCAGGGGACAGCTAGTCCCTCTCCCCCCAGGGGACAGCTAGTCCCTCTTCCCTCAGAGATCAGCTAGTCCCTCTCCCCTCAGAAGACAGCTAGTCCCTCTCCCCTCAGAAGACAGCTAGTCCCTCTCCCCTCAGAAGACAGCTAGTCCCTCTCCCCTCAGGGGACAGCTAGTCCCTCTCCCCTCAGGGGACAGCTAGTCCCTCTCCCCCCAGGGGACAGCTAGTCCCTCTTCCCTCAGAGATCAGCTAGTCCCTCTCCCCTCAGAGGACAGCTAGTCCCTCTCCCCTCAGGGGACAGCTAGTCCCTCTCCCCCCAGGGGACAGCTAGTCCCTCTTCCCTCAGAGATCAGCTAGTCCCTCTCCCCTCAGAAGACAGCTAGTCCCTCTCCCCTCAGAAGACAGCAAGTCCCTCTCCCCTCAGAAGACAGCTAGTCCCCCTCCCCTCAGATGACAGCTAGTCCCTCTCCCTTCAGAAGACAGCTAGTCCCTCTCCCCTCAGATGACAGCTAGTCCCTCTCCCCTCAGAAGACAGCTAGTCCCTCTCCCCTCAGAAGACAGATAGTCCCTCTCACATCAGAAGACAGCTAGTCCCTCTCCCCTCAGAACACAGCTAGTCCCTCTCCCCTCAGAAGACAGCTAGTCCCACTCCCCTCAGAGGACAGCTAGTCAATCTCCCCTCAGGGGACAGCTAGTCCCTCTCCCCTCAGGGGACAGCTAGTCCCTCTCCCCTCAGGGGACAGCTAGTCCCTCTCCCCTCAGGGCACAGCTAGTCCCTCTCCCCTCAGAGGAAAGCTAGTCCCTCTCCCCTCAGGGGACAGCTAGTCCCTCTCCCCTCAGAAGACAGCTAGTCCCTCTCCCCTCAGAAGACAGCTAGTCCCTCTCCCCTCAGAAGACAGCTAGTCCCTCTCCCCTCAGAAGACAGCTAGTCCCTCTCCCCTCAGGGGACAGCTAGTTCCTCTAGTCTACTTTCCCTCCAATGAGTCCACTGTGTGGTACTATAGGACTGCCTCCCAAATGGCACCCTATTCCCTATATAGTGTACTACTTTAGACCAGAGCCTATGGAACCCTATTCCCTATATAGTGCACTACTTTAGACCAGAGCCCTATGGAACCCTATTCCCTATATAGTGCACTACTTTAGACTAGACCCCTATGGAACCCTATTCCCTATATAGTGCACTACTTTTAACCAGTCCTATGCCACAATATAGGGAATAGGAGGCCACTTGAAGAGTCCAGGTGGATTGTGTGTTTACGTTACAGTACGTGTGGGGCAAGTAGAACAAAGTTGATGTTTTGGTAAGCTGTGGCAACAGTCACCTGACAGAGATGGCGTTAGCACAGCAACAAACATTCAACCTCATAATACAACCTGCGTCCCAAATGACACCCTATTCGTCTTTATAGTGCACGACATTGTATCAGAGCCCTATGGGTGGTGGTCAAAAGTAGTGCACTACATACAGAATAGGGTGCCATTTGGGACGCTGACAAGGTCAAATACCTATGCCCCTCTCACTTCCCCTGTCCTTGCCCGGTGATCATGATATGAACTAAACACAAGTAGGAGAAAGCTGACAGACTTGGTGGACAGACCTGGGTTCAAATACAGTTTGAAAGCTGACAGACTTGGTGGACAGACCTGGGTTCAAATACGGTTTGAAAGCTGACAGACTTGGTGGACAGACCTGGGTTCAAATACGGTTTGAAAGCTGACAGACTTGGTGGACAGACCTGGGTTCAAATACGGTTTGAAAGCTGACAGACTTGGTGGACAGACCTGGGTTCAAATACGGTTTGAAAGCTGACAGACTTGGTGGACAGACCTGGGTTCAAATACGGTTTGAAAGCTGACAGACTTGGTGGACAGACCTGGGTTCAAATACGGTTTGAAAGCTGACAGACTTGGTGGACAGACCTGGGTTCAAATACGGTTTGGAATCGTTCAAATACTTGACCATTCGCTCTAGCTTGCCTGATCAGCAATTGAGACTATTCTATTGGTCCCATTAAAGAGATACTTCGGGATTTTGACAACAAGGCCCATTATCTACTTACCCAGAGTCAGATGAAATTGTAGATACCCTTTTCATGTCTCTGAAAGAAGTTGCTAGCAAATTCCATAGACTTCTACTCAGTGCTCTAACGCTAGTTAGCATTGGCTCGCGAAACTACCTTCAACTTCCTTTATTTATTTTTTATTTTTTACCTTTATTTAACTAGGCAAGTCAGTTAAAAACAAAGTCTTATTTTTAATGACGGCCTAGGAACAGTGGGTTAACTGCCTTGTTCAGGGGCAGAACAACAGATTTTTACCTTGTCAGCTCAGGGATTTGAACTTGCAACCTTTCGGTTACTAGTCCAAGACTCTAACCACTAGGCTATGCTGCCGCCCCTTCATATTCCATGCAGTGACATAAAAATTGTAGATCAAATCTGAGGTGTCCCTTTAAGCCAGGCAAGCTCAATCAAGCTCAGATAAAGTATTTGTATATGTTTGAACCCAGGCCTGATGGTGAACGGACGCCGATTCACACACGGGTCAATTAAAGAATATGCTCTCTTAAACGTGGATGAGTGAGTGAGTGTGTTTGTTTCCTTTGGCATATTAACCTTGGCAACGCATCCAGTCAATCACCTGCGAGACACTTACTGGGCAGACACAACCGTGGACACGAGGCCTGTGTCTGAAATGACACCCTATTCCCTACATAGTGCACTACTATTGGCTCTGATCTAAAGTAATGCATTATATAGGGAATAGGGTTCCATTGGGCTCTGGTCTAAAGTAGTGCACCCTAGGAGATTAGAAGGGCTAACTGCACCTTCCCGAACCACAGTCAGGTGACAGGGCTTACCGCCGTCCCGCCCAGCAACCAGCCTACTCAGTTAGTGGGTCAGGCCTGGTCAGGTGGTTTTGGGGGGGTAGAGTCAGAGGGGAGCTGAATCACGTGTGTGTGTGTGTGTTCTGGGGTTTGGGAGGACAACAGAAGACATTGGGGGAGATATGAGTGAGTATTTATACGTATGAAATATTAAACCAATCCATATATTGATCATATTTAAATTTGTCTCCTGAACTGACCTGGAGTCAAATGAAAAGGCCCTACTACACCTAGTGGAGAGTAGAGGAGGACCCTACTACACCTGGGGGAGAGGAGAGAGGAGGAGGTAGACCCTATTGGCTGAGATAAATTGATGACAAAATGATTGTGGGGGCTGTCTTGTTAGACTTCAGTGCAGCTTTTGACATTGTCGATCATAGTCTGCTGCTGGAAAAATGTGTGTGTTATGGCTTTACATCCCCTGCTGTAATGTGGATAAAGAGTTACCTGTCTAACAGAACACCCTCTGTGTTCTTTAATGGAAGCCTCTCAAATATAATCCAGTTAGAATCAGGAATTCCCCAGGGTAGCTGTTTAGGCCCCTTGCTTTTTCAATTTTTACTAATGTCATTCCACTGACTTTGAGTAAAGCCAGAGTGTCTATGTATGCAGATGACTCAACACTGTACACGTCAGCTACTACAGCGACTGTAATGACTGCAACACTTACAAAGAGCTGCAGTTAGTTTCAGAGTGGGTGGCAAGGAATAGGTTAGTCCTAAATATTTCTAAAACTAAAAGCCTTGTACTTGGAACAAAACACTCACTAAACCCTAAACCTCAACCAAATGTTATAATAAATAATGTGGAAATTGAGCAAGTTGAGATGACTAAACTGCTTGGAGTAACACTAGATTGTAAACTGTCATGGTCAAAACATATTGATGCAGTAGTAGCTAAGATGGGGAGAAGTCTGTCTATAATAAAGTGATGCTCTGCCTTCTTAACAACACTGTCAACAAGGCAGGTCCTACAGGCCCTAGTTTTGTCACACCTTGACTACTGTTCAGTCGTCTGGTCAGGTGCCACAAAAAAGGACTTAGGAAAATTGCATTTGGCTCAGAACAGGGCAGTATGGCTGGCCCTTGGATGTACACCGAGAGCTAATATTAATAATATGCATGTCAATCTCTCCTGGCTCAAAGTGGAGGAGAGATTAACTTCATCACAACTTGTATTTATGGGAGGTATTGACATGTTGAATGCACCGAGCTGTCTGTCTAAACTACTGGCACACAGCTCGGACACCCATGCATACCCCACAAGACATGCCACAAGAGGTCTCTTCCCAGTCCCCAAGTCCAGAACAGACTGTGGGAGGCATACAGTACTACATAGAGCCATGACTACATGGAACTCTATTCCACAGTACTACATAGAGCCATGACTACATGGAACTCTATTCCACAGTACTACATAGAGCCATGACTACATGGAACTCTATTCCACAGTACTACATAGAGCCATGACTACATGGAACTCTATTCCACAGTACTACATAGAGCCATGACTACATGTAACTCTATTCCACAGTACTACATAGAGCCATGACTACATGTAACTCTATTCCACAGTACTACATAGAGCCATGACTACATGGAACTCTATTCCACAGTACTACATAGAGCCATGACTACATGGAACTCTATTCCACAGTACTACATAGAGCCATGACTATATGGAACTCTATTCCACAGCACTACATAGAGCCATGACTACATGGAACTTTATTCCACAGTACTATAGAGCCATGACTACATGGAACTCTATTCCACAGTACTACATAGAGCCATGACTACATGGAACTCTATTCCACAGCACTACATAGAGCCATGACTACATGGAACTCTATTCCACAGTACTACATAGAGCCATGACTACATGGAACTCTATTCCACAGTACTACATAGAGCCATGACTACATGGAACTCTATTCCACAGTACTACATAGAGCCATGACTACATGGAACTCTATTCCACAGTACTACATAGAGCCATGACTACATGGAACTCTATTCCACAGCACTACATAGAGCCATGACTACATGGAACTCTATTCCACAGTACTACATAGAGCCATGACTACATGGAACTCTATTCCACAGTACTACATAGAGCCATGACTACATGGAACTCTATTCCACAGTACTACATAGAGCCATGACTACATGGAACTCTATTCCACAGTACTACATAGAGCCATGACTACATGGAACTCTATTCCACATCAAGTGACTGATGCAGCAGTAAAATTGGATTTAAAAAACAGATGAAAAAAAACCTTATGGAACAGTGGGGACTGTGAAGCAACACAAACATTGGCACACACACACACACACACACACACGCGGATTTAGCACTGTATATAAGTGGTAGTGGTGGAGTAGGGGCCTGAGGGCACACAGTGTGTTGTAGATATGTGGTAGTGGTGGAGTAGGGGCCTGAGGGTACACAGTGTGTTGTAGATATGTGGTAGTGGTGGAGTAGGGGCCTGAGGGCACACAGTGTGTTGTAGATATGTGGTAGTGGTGGAGTAGGGGCCTGAGGGCCACCAGTGTGTTGTAGATATGTGGTAGTGGTGGAGTAGGGGCCTGAGGGCCACCAGTGTGTTGTAGATATGTGGTAGTGGTGGAGTAGGGGCCTGAGGGCCACCAGTGTGTTGTAGATATGTGGTAGTGGTGGAGTAGGGGCCTGAGGGCCACCAGTGTGTTGTAGATATGTGGTAGTGGGGGAGTAAGGGCCTGAGGGCCACCAGTGTGTTGTATATAAGTGGTAGTGGGGGAGTAGGGGCCTGAGGGCCACCAGTGTGTTGTAGATATGTGGTAGTGGTGGAGTAGGGGCCTGAGGGCCACCAGTGTGTTGTAGATATGTGGTAGTGGTGGAGTAGGGGCCTGAGGGCCACCAGTGTGTTGTAGATATGTGGTAGTGGTGGAGTAGGGGCCTGAGGGCCACCAGTGTGTTGTAGATATGTGGTAGTGGGGGAGTAGGGGCCTGAGGGCCACCAGTGTGTTGTATATAAGTGGTAGTGGGGGAGTAGGGGCCTGAGGGCCACCAGTGTGTTGTATATAAGTGGTAGTGGTGGAGTAGGGGCCTGAGGGCACACAGTGTGTTGTAGATATGTGGTAGTGGTGGAGTAGGGGCCTGAGGGCACACAGTGTGTTGTAGATATGTGGTAGTGGTGGAGTAGGGGCCTGAGGGCCACCAGTGTGTTGTAGATATGTGGTAGTGGTGGAGTAGGGGCCTGAGGGCCACCAGTGTGTTGTGAAATCTGTGAATGTATTGTAATATTTTTAAAACTGTATAAACTGCCTTAATTTTGCTGGACCCCAGGAAGAGTAGCTGCTGCTTTGACAGCATCTAATGGGGCTCCATAATAAATACAAATACACCTGGAGGAGAGGAGAGGAGGAGGTAGACCCTACTACCCCTGGAGGAGAGGAGAGAGGAGGTATACCCTACTACACCTGGAGGAGAGGAGAGAGGAGGAGGTAGACCCTACTACACCTGGAGGAGAGGAGAGAGGAGGAGGTAGACCCTACTACCCCTGGAGGAGAGGAGAGAGGAGGAGGTAGACCCTACTACCCCTGGAGGAGAGGAGAGAGGAGGTAGACCCTACTACCCCTGGAGGAGAGGAGAGAGGAGGTAGACCCTACTACACCTGGAGGAGAGGAGAGAGGAGGAGGTAGACCCTACTACCCCTGGAGGAGAGGAGAGAGGAGGTATACCCTACTACACCTGGAGGAGAGGAGAGAGGAGGTAGACCCTACTACACCTGGAGGAGAGGAGAGAGGAGGAGGTAGACCCTACTACCCCTGGAGGAGAGGAGAGAGGAGGTATACCCTACTACACCTGGAGGAGAGGAGAGAGGAGGTATACCCTACTACACCTGGAGGAGAGGAGAGAGGAGGTATACCCTACTACCCCTGGAGGAGAGGAGAGAGGAGGTATACCCTACTACACCTGGAGGAGAGGAGAGAGGAGGTAGACCCTACTACACCTGGAGGAGAGGAGAGAGGAGGAGGTAGACCCTACTACCCCTGGAGGAGAGGAGAGAGGAGGTAGACCCTACTACCCCTGGAGGGGAGGAGAGAGGAGGTAGACCCTTACTACCCCTGGAGGGGAGGAGAGAGGAGGAGGTAGACCCTACTACACCTGGAGGAGAGGAGAGAGGAGGAGGTAGACCCTAATACCCCTGGAGGAGTGGAGAGAGGAGGAGGTAGACCCTACTACACCTGGAGGAGAGAGGAGGAGGTAGATCCTACTACACCTGGAGGAGAGGAGAGAGGAGGAGGTAGACCCTACTACCCCTGGAGGAGAGGAGAGAGGAGGAGGAGGTAGACCCTACTACCCCTGGAGGTAGGCAGGTAGATAGGGGTGTAGTGGAGGTGCACCTACCTTTTCGGCATACGCTGACTTTGAGCAAGCCGGTGCCCAGGCACTCTTTGGGGGAGACACAGAATCCTTCGTTGGCTGGGTTCTCCTCCTTGCTTGCCAGGACATCACGAGGAGGGGTGAAACGATACGCTGGGAGCCCCTTCACCTTCACATCTTTCTCAAACTCCATGAAGATGGACCTGAGGATCACAACAAACAATCAATTAAATAATCTGCCAACCAACCAAATAACCAAACCATGATGTTATTGTCTGAAAAGAAACAAAGAACGGATAAATATTACAGTTTTTAGATTCATATTTCACAGTTCATACTGTATACAGTTACTACTTCTTTGCATTTCAATTCAGGAAGGAAACTGAAATTCTGAATGGAACTGACCCAAACCCTGCTGGTACCTCCAGTTGATCATTATGTCATTTCACAACCCAAAATCCCCTAATCTCACATCCCAGAATTCCCTAATCTCACAACCCAGAATCCCCTATTCTCACAACCCAGAATCCCCTATTCTCACAACCCGGAATCCCCTATTCTCACAAGCCGGAATCCCCTAATCTCACAACCCGGAATCCCCTAATCTCACAACCCGGAATCCCCTAATCTCACAACCCAGAATCCCCTATTCTCACAACCCACAATCCCCTATTCTCACAACCCAGAATCCCCTAATCTTACAACCCAGAATCCCCTAATCTCACAACCTAGAATCCCCTATTCTCACAACCCAGAATCCCCTATTCTCACAACCCAGAATCCCCTATTCTCACAACCCAGAATCCCCTATTCTCACAACCCAGAATCCCCTAATCTCACCACCCACCATCTCAAATTGTGCACTAGCTAGCTATTTAAGTAAATTGACATATGTTTACACCTTTTTCAAGAGATTAACATTCCCCCAGTGGAACATAGTGCATACATTTTGGAAGTTAAGTGAAATTGCAAAAGGAATTGACACCAAAACTGGTACCTCCAGTTGACTTGCCCCTTGGATCATTGCCAAAGGTCTTTCTGCCGATGTGCATCAGCTCTTCTGTAATACTCAAAACAATGTATGTATAAACAATGTATGTATAAACAATGTATGTATAAACAATGTATGTATAAACAATGTGTGTATAAACAATGTGTTTATAAAGGTTGTTGGACATGAATAATGACTGGAACAACAACTTCCTATTTTAAGTATGATACAAAGAACAGGAAGTGGGCTGGGAGCCACTGGCTGCTTCCCAAAGGTCAAATAGTGCACTATGTAGGAAATAGGATGCCATTTGGGATGTAACCAGTGGAAGGTGGGATGTCCCCTTCGGCTACAATAACACAGATGACCAGTCGTTCGGTCACTGCTACTTATGTGTGTAAGAAGGTGAAAGGTTTTTTCCCCCAAACATTCATTGGAGGTTTTGACGAGTTAAACCTTTTGCTCTTGATGAAAATGGCAGATGCACATGCCAATCTAGCAGATTATTTCCGCCTGTCCTGAAAACAAAGGGGGGAGGAAGTTCGCAAGTAGTCACCATGTCCCTGTTTTTTTAGGTCAAGGTTCCCAGCTAAAATAGACCGACCCCCCCCACACCCACATACTCCACCAATCAACAACAAGGGGAGAGTCTCATATATTTAGGTGAAAAGTCATATAGAGATACAAAGAGGTTAATTGGGTGTGTCAACATACACTCAGGGATGGTAAAAACGTCTATATACAGATCAAAAATACCATAAAGATCAATGTTTCAAAATAATATTAATTAAATAATATATTTAATTAAAATACACGTACTTTGTATTTTAAAATACAAAAAAAAATACATTTGTAAGTAGCTGGCCCAACAGCGTTCTCAGTAACAGTTACAAAAACATTTTGACTTGCTGTGACTGTGATATGTTGTTGTTTAACACCTTAGTTGAGCGAGTCACTCTGGATAAGAATGTCTACTAAATTAACAAAATGTAGATGTGAAATGGAACATGACAAATGAACTGCAAAGAAAACTGGGTATTGTTTCGGGGCGGAGCTCACTAGAATAATACTCATCCTACAAATTTATAGTAGACCATAGTGAGGTAAAGTTTAGCTGGATGAGGGCTGTAGGGAGGTAAAGCTAGCTGGACGAGGGCTGTAGGGAGGTAAAGCTAGCTGGATGAGGGCCGTAGGGAGGTAATGCTAGCTGGACGAGGGCCGTAGGGAGGTAAAGCTAGCTGGACGAGGGCCGTAGGGATGTAAAGCTAGCTGGATGAGGGCCGTAGGGAGGTAATGCTAGCTGGACGAGGGCCGTAGGGAGGTAAAGCTAGCTGGATGAGGGCCGTAGGGAGGTAAAGCTAGCTGGACGAGGGCTGTAGGGAGGTAAAGCTAGCTGGATGAGGGCCGTAAAGCTAGCTGGACGAGGGCCGTAAAGCTAGCTGGACGAGGGCTGTAGGGAGGTAAAGCTAGCTGGACGAGGGCTGTAGGGAGGTAAAGCTAGCTGGATGAGGGCCGTAAAGCTAGCTGGATGAGGGCCGTAAAGCTAGCTGGACGAGGGCCGTAAAGCTAGCTGGACGAGGGCCGTAAAGCTAGCTGGATGAGGGCTGTAGGGAGGTAAAGCTAGCTGGACGAGGGCTGTAGGGAGGTAAAGCTAGCTGGATGAGGGCCGTAAAGCTAGCTGGACGAGGGCCGTAAAGCTAGCTGGACGAGGGCCGTAAAGCTAGCTGGACGAGGGCCGTAGGGAGGTAAAGCTAGCTGGACGAGGGCCATAGGGAGGTAAAGCTAGCTGGATAAGGGCCGTAGGGAGGTAAAGCTAGCTGGACGAGGGCCGTAGGGAGGTAAAGCTAGCTGGACGAGGGCCGTAGGGAGGTAAAGCTAGCTGGACGAGGGCCGTAGGGAGGTAAAGCTAGCTGGACGAGGGCCGTAGGGAGGTAATGCTAGCTGGATGAGGGCCGTAGGGAGGTAAAGCTAGCTGGACGAGGGCCATAGGGAGGTAAAGCTAGCTGGATGAGGGCCGTAGGGAGGTAAAGCTAGCTGGACGAGGGCCATAGGGAGGTAAAGCTAGCTGGATGAGGGCCGTAGGGAGGTAAAGCTAGCTGGATGAGGGCCGTAGGGAGGTAAAGCTAGCTGGATGAGGGCCGTAGGGAGGTAAAGCTAGCTGGACGAGGGCCGTAGGGAGGTAAAGCTAGCTGGACGAGGGCTGTAGGGAGGTAAAGCTAGCTGGACGAGGGCTGTGGGGAGGTAAAGATAGCTGGACGAGGGCCGTAGGGAGGTAATGCTAGCTGGATGAGGGCTGTAGGGAGGTAATGCTAGCTGGACGAGGGCCGTAAAGCTAGCTGGACGAGGGCCGTAAAGCTAGCTGGACGAGGGCCGTAAAGCTAGCTGGACGAGGGCCGTAGGGAGGTAAAGCTAGCTGGACGAGGGCCATAGGGAGGTAAAGCTAGCTGGATGAGGGCCGTAGGGAGGTAAAGGTAGCTGGACGAGGGCCATAGGGAGGTAAAGCTAGCTGGATGAGGGCCGTAGGGAGGTAAAGCTAGCTGGACGAGGGCCATAGGGAGGTAAAGCTAGCTGGACGAGGGCCGTAGGGAGGTAAAGCTAGCTGGACGAGGGCTATAGGGAGGTAAAGCTAGCTGGAGGAGGGCCGTAGGGAGGTAAAGCTAGCTGGATGAGGGCCGTAGGGAGGTAAAGCTAGCTGGATGAGGGCCGTAGAGAGGTAAAGCTAGCTGGACGAGGGCCGTAGGGAGGTAAAGCTAGCTGGACGAGGGCTGTAGGGAGGTAAAGCTAGCTGGACGAGGGCTGTAGGGAGGTAAAGATAGCTGGACGAGGGCTGTAGGGAGGTAAAGCTAGCTGGACGAGGGCTGTAGGGAGGTAAAGATAGCTGGATGAGGGCCGTAGGGAGGTAATGCTAGCTGGATGAGGGCCGTAGGGAGGTAATGCTAGCTGGACGAGGGCCGTAAAGCTAGCTGGACGAGGGCCGTAAAGCTAGCTGGACGAGGGCCGTAAAGCTAGCTGGACGAGGGCCATAGGGAGGTAAAGCTAGCTGGATGAGGGCCGTAGGGAGGTAAAGCTAGCTGGACGAGGGCCATAGGGAGGTAAAGCTAGCTGGATGAGGGCCGTAGGGAGGTAAAGCTAGCTGGACGAGGGCCATAGGGAGGTAAAGCTAGCTGGACGAGGGCCGTAGGGAGGTAAAGCTAGCTGGAAGAGGGCTATAGGGAGGTAAAGCTAGCTGGATGAGGGCCGTAGGGAGGTAAAGCTAGCTGGATGAGGGCCGTAGGGAGGTAAAGCTAGCTGGATGAGGGCCGTAGGGAGGTAAAGCTAGCTGGACGAGGGCCGTAGGGAGGTAAAGCTAGCTGGACGAGGGCTGTAGGGAGGTAAAGCTAGCTGGACGAGGGCTGTAGGGAGGTAAAGATAGCTGGACGAGGGCCGTAGGGAGGTAATGCTAGCTGGATGAGGGCCGTAGGGAGGTAATGCTAGCTGGACAAGGGCCGTAGGGAGGTAATGTTAGCTGGACGAGGGCCGTAGGGAGGTAATGCTAGCTGGACGAGGGCTGTAGGGAGGTAATGCTAGCTGGATGAGGGCCGTAGGGAGGTAAAGCTAGCTGGACGAGGGCCAAAGGGAGGTAAAGATAGCTGTAGCAGTGTGCAAGTTACCAGGATGTTATGATGATAACCATCTCACAAGATCCCTGTCATGTGAGACACATTATTCCCCTGACACTAATAAAATATTACTTCCCCTTATGCTGAGGCGAGGTTGTAGGGCCCAGAATAACCCGCTACCTCATCAGCACTCGCATCCTAACTATGTGAAAGGTCAGAAGAACACAGGCCATTGCTCAATATGAAACATCGCTGTTCTAGAGAGATCCTTTTAACACAGCGAAACTGTACTGAACAGTAAACTTAAAAGTGGTGCATTTGTTTTCAGTGGCCTTTGTTATACAGTTGTTTTGGGGTCAATAACATTTCAATGAATGAAGTATGTATAAGCTTTTGTTTGTTTTTTATTAAATCGGGAAATTGAATTTATCCAAATCCTAACGTTTAAGCGTTGTTCAGACGTAATCTGAATTCTGTACTTTGTACTGTTCCTGCAGAGGTAAGTGGTGAAGACTCGTTCCCTCTTGAACAACAGGAGATGGAAGGCACTGGTTACTCTGCTCTGATGTCCCACTAACCTTATCAGCACTCACATCCTCCTAACCAGTTGAAAAGTCAACCATGAGAAGAGCTCTATCAGGCCATTGGTGAGAGACTGAGAGACAATATTCTCGTGGGATCCTTCTACCACAGGGAGACTGTGTGTCGTGGAAGTTCCAGTGACCTATGATATTATTTAGCAGAGTTTGGGGGGGGGGGGGGTGCAATTCTACTTCCTTATATAAAAGCAGTATTTCCTGTATTGACTTGAATTGAAATGGAATCGACTCCCAAAAACTGGAATCGACTCCTGTTTTAAAAGGGTGCGTTTTAGTGACCTTTCACATCGTGTTTTCATCTGTTTCGTTCTGACATGATGCGTACTCCGTGTTTTCTGCGCTGTAGCCTACCTGCACAGGTCAGGACTGAAGATGTACAGTCTCTCCGTCTTGGACAACAGGGGGTGGAAGGCACTGCCATCTGTACCATTGATCATGTTACTCTGCTCAGACGTCCACAGGCTCAGTTTACTGAAACACAATATTTATTTCTAAATGTAACTCAATTAAAGGAAGAATCTAATACCGTCTAAGCATCGTCTTGCACCATGTTTGATTGTTTAGGTTTATATGACTTATCCAACAATTTATTAAATCAAATCAAATGTTATTGGTCACGTACACATATTTAGCAGATGTTATTGCGGGTGTAGTGAAATACTTGTGTTCCTAGTTCCAACAGTGCAGTAATATCTAACAACTCACAACAATACACACACATCTAAAAGTAAAAGAATGAAATATAATAAATATATAAATATTAAGACGAACAATGTCGGAGTGACATTGACTAAAATACAGTAGAATAGAATACAGTATATACATATGAGATGAGTAAAGCAGTATATGTAAACATTATTAAAGTGACTAGTGTTCCATTATTATAGTGACCAGTTAGTCTATGTATAGAGGGCAGCAGCCTCTGAGTAGCTGGGTGGTAGTCGGCTAGCGATGGCTATTGAACAGTCTGATGGCTATTGAACAGTCTGAAGGCTATTGAACAGTCTGATGGCTATTGAACAGTCTGAAGGCTATTGAACAGTCTGATGGCTATTGAACAGTCTGATGGCTATTGAACAGTCTGAAGGCTATTGAACAGTCTGAAGGCTATTGAACAGTCTGATGGCTATTGAACAGTCTGATGGCTATTGAACAGTCTGATGGCTATTGAACAGTCTGATGGCTATTGAACAGTCTGATGGCTATTGAACAGTCTGAAGGCTATTGAACAGTCTGATGGCTATTGAACAGTCTGAAGGCTATTGAACAGTCTGATGGCTATTGAACAGTCTGATGGCTATTGAACAGTATGATGGCTATTGAACAGTCTGATGGCTATTGAACAGTCTGATGGCTATTGAACAGTCTGATGGCTATTGAACAGTCTGAAGGCTATTGAACAGTCTGAAGGCTATTGAACAGTCTGATGGCTATTGAACAGTCTGATGGCTATTGAACAGTCTGAAGGCTATTGAACAGTCTGAAGGCTATTGAACAGTCTGATGGCTATTGAACAGTCTGATGGCTATTGAACAGTCTGAAGGCTATTGAACAGTCTGAAGGCTATTGAACAGTCTGAAGGCTATTGAACAGTCTGATGGCTATTGAACAGTCTGATGGCTATTGAACAGTCTGATGGCTATTGAACAGTCTGAAGGCTATTGAACAGTCTGAAGGCTATTGAACAGTCTGATGGCTATTGAACAGTCTGAAGGCTATTGAACAGTCTGATGGCTATTGAACAGTCTGATGGCTATTGAACAGTCTGAAGGCTATTGAACAGTCTGAAGGCTATTGAACAGTCTGATGGCTATTGAACAGTCTGAAGGCTATTGAACAGTCTGATGGCTATTGAACAGTCTGAAGGCTATTGAACAGTCTGAAGGCTATTGAACAGTCTGAAGGCTATTGAACAGTCTGAAGGCTATTGAACAGTCTGAGGCTATTGAACAGTCTGAGGCTATTGAACAGTCTGAAGGCTATTGAACAGTCTGAAGGCTATTGAACAGTCTGAAGGCTATTGAACAGTCTGATGGCTATTGAACAGTCTGAAGGCTATTGAACAGTCTGATGGCTATTGAACAGTCTGAAGGCTATTGAACAGTCTGAAGGCTATTGAACAGTCTGATGGCTATTGAACAGTCTGAAGGCTATTGAACAGTCTGAAGGCTATTGAACAGTCTGATGGCTATTGAACAGTCTGATGGCTATTGAACAGTCTGAAGGCTATTGAACAGTCTGAAGGCTATTGAACAGTCTGAAGGCTATTGAACAGTCTGAAGGCTATTGAACAGTCTGATGGCTATTGAACAGTCTGAAGGCTATTGAACAGTCTGATGGCTATTGAACAGTCTGAAGGCTATTGAACAGTCTGAAGGCTATTGAACAGTCTGATGGCTATTGAACAGTCTGAAGGCTATTGAACAGTCTGAAGGCTATTGAACAGTCTGAAGGCTATTGAACAGTCTGAAGGCTATTGAACAGTCTGATGGCTATTGAACAGTCTGATGGCTATTGAACAGTCTGATGGCTATTGAACAGTCTGAAGGCTATTGAACAGTCTGAAGGCTATTGAACAGTCTGATGGCTATTGAACAGTCTGATGGCTATTGAACAGTCTGAAGGCTATTGAACAGTCTGAAGGCTATTGAACAGTCTGATGGCTATTGAACAGTCTGAAGGCTATTGAACAGTCTGAAGGCTATTGAACAGTCTGAAGGCTATTGAACAGTCTGAAGGCTATTGAACAGTCTGAAGGCTATTGAACAGTCTGATGGCCTTGAGATAGAATGTTAATACGCGTTTGTGCTTTATGTTGTTAGTTTTTTAAAACTCTGTAATAGAACCTAACGGTCAACTAGGGAAAGCTTGAACCAAGTTTATTCACCCAATGGGTCAGACAGCTGAACAGACAAAGACATGTTTCCACCAGCACAACTATATATACCCCACTTTAGGTGTGGTATATATAGGCAGGATGTTAAGTGATGTGAACTATTCCTTCTCTCTTAATGTGACCTGACCTGACCTGACCTGACCTGACCTGACCTGACCTCGTGCCTCACTACTCCACAGCTCTCCACCATTATCAGTGACCGCAACCATGTGACCTGACCTGACCTGACCTCGTGCCTCATTCCTCACTATTCCACAGCTCTCCACCATTATCAGTGACCACAACCATGTGACCTGACCTGACCTGACCTCGTGCCTCACTACTCCACAGCTCTCCACCATTATCAGTGACCGCAACCATGTGACCTGACCTGACCTGACCTCGTGCCTCACTACTCCACAGCTCTCCACCATTATCAGTGGCTGCAACCATGTGACCTGACCTGACCTGACCTCGTGCCTCACTACTCCACAGCTCTCCACCATTATCAGTGACCACAACCATGTGACCTGACCTGACCTGACCTCGTGCCTCACTACTCCACAGCTCTCCACCATTATCAGTGGCTGCAACCATGTGACCTGACCTGACCTGACCTCATTCCTCACTACTCCACAGCTCTCCACCATTATCAGTGGCTGCAACCATGTGACCTGACCTGACCTGACCTCGTGCCTCATTCCTCACTACTCCACAGCTCTCCACCATTATCAGTGGCTGCAACCATGTGACCTGACCTGACCTGACCTGACCTGACCTGACCTCGTGCCTCACTACTCCACAGCTCTCCACCATTATCAGTGACCACAACCATGTGACCTGACCTGACCTGACCTGACCTCATTCCTCACTACTCCACAGCTCTCCACCATTATCAGTGACCACAACCATGTGACCTGACCTGACCTGACCTGACCTCGTGCCTCACTACTCCACAGCTCTCCACCATTATCAGTGACCACAACCATGTGACCTGACCTGACCTGACCTGACCTCGTGCCTCATTCCTCACTACTCCACAGCTCTCCACCATTATCAGTGACCGCAACCATGTGACCTGACCTGACCTGACCTGACCTCGTGCCTCACTACTCCACAGCTCTCCACCATTATCAGTGACCACAACCATGTGACCTGACCTGACCTGACCTCGTGCCTCACTACTCCACAGCTCTCCACCATTATCAGTGGCTGCAACCATGTGACCTGACCTGACCTGACCTCGTGCCTCACTACTCCACAGCTCTCCACCATTATCAGTGACCGCAACCATGTGACCTGACCTGACCTCGTGCCTCATTCCTCACTACTCCACAGCTCTCCACCATTATCAGTGACCACAACCATGTGACCTGACCTGACCTGACCTGACCTTGTGCCTCACTACTCCACAGCTCTCCACCATTATCAGTGACCGCAACCATGTGAATGCTTTTCCTTTACTCAATACATTCCCTTGGTTCATATCCAACCTGAATTGACCTCACGATATACAAACATCCTACAGATAGTCTGGTTTCTACACCAGACGTTAATGGCTGTGTTCCCTTTTCCTTTCCATACGATACCCGTTGTCATAACAATAACATGTTCCGGACAGAACGTAAAAGTTCTGCATTCCCCTCTCTCTCTCTCTCCCTCCGTACCATGAACAAGGATATTTCACATTTCAAGTTTAGAAGTCTGAAGCCAACAATCTAATCGAAGGCGAGGTATGGAAAAGATGCTGCCTGCGTAGATATGGACACTCTAGCAGGACGTGAGAAGATAGCTAACGAGGAGTTCTCATTGAGTCTTTTCTAACGGGGGCCAAATATCAGAATGTGGCAGTCACATGGCTCTGTGTTCTGGCTAGGGGCCTCTGGGGAGTCTCTCTCGCTCTGGTGCTGCAGACTCCCGGTCCACATTCCAAATGGAACCCTATTCCCTATACAGGGCCAATAGGGGCTCCGGTCAAAAGTAGTGCACTACATAGAGAATAGTGTGCCATTTGGGATGTAAGCCCTGTCCTCTGTTCCTCTCTCGCAGTATGTAGAAGGTCTTAGGAAACCGGTGGACTGTTCCGTTCCAGTCTTTTACACAAGAGAGTTACTCAATCATGGGTTTCTCATCATCAAATACAAGTGTTAATGTAGGGTGTGTTCTGTGGTGTACAGGTACAGTATGTAATGTAGCAGACAGTTAGTGCTGTGTTGTAACCTGTACATCCTCTATCTTTTGGGGTCACTTCCTTAAGAGGATCCAGCGCTCCACTTTTTTTTGGGGAAGAATGATCTGTGAGTGAGCATCACGTTGTCTATTATCTAATGTACAACACAGAAACGTGTGTGTCATCGTAGGCCAATATATTTCGGTACCTTTCTCCTTTAAACGTGGCTACCCTGCCGTAGTTCATGAAGTCCTCCTCCCCGGTATGATAAACAAATTCACCATCATTGCTTCCATTTTTCTACAGAGTGGGAAAAGAATGGAAATCCTTTTAAAACGCATATTTTATTTTCTCAAATTATTATTTCATCACCACACAGGACTTTAGGTGGCCATGGCAACCCCCAGCAGACACAACAGGTTGCAGTGACCATTGACAATATATCATGTTCTGTAAGTCCAACAACTCCTTTTTATTTGACCTTTATTTAACCAGGCAAATCAGTTAAGAACAGATTCTTATTTTCAATGACGGCCTAGGAACAGTGGGTTAACTCCCATGTTCAGGGGCAGAACGACAGATTTGTACCTTATCAGCTCGGGTGTTTGAACTTGCAACCTTCCGGTTACTGGTCCAACGCTCTAACCACTAGGCTACCCTGCCGCCCCAAGGCTACAGTAGGTGAAAACTTAACCAAAAACGTATTTACAGAACTTAGTGAGGAACTGAGTAGGTCAAATTCTTCATTTTGTATTGACTCCGTGGACACCTACCTTGTACATGAGGCCAAAGTACTCGTCGATCTCTGGGTTCATGGGATGGATGCGGGACAACAGAGGGTCCTTGAAGCCCCACAGCAGCTCGTTGACGGAGCGTGTCATTAACATGCCGACATGAAGTGAGTTCATCCAGATAGATACCATCGAACTCTTCCAGAAACTATCCTTCACCTTGTTCATCACCGCCTGAGGGAGGGGGGGAGATTTGAACCTGAAAACCCTGTTTACTCAGCACAACCTGAAAACCCTGTTTACTCAGCACAACCTGAAAACCCGGTTACTCACCACAGCTGGGATATTGATGGTTGTGATCATGTCATAATCAGGATCACCTACAGAGCGCTCTGGCAGGAACACAAATGTCTTGGGTTGGTAGGCAGACACTCTGGTCCCATTATCTACAAACGTCACATTTTCTTTGGGCCTGTACTCCCTGGAACAGAGCAGACAAGGGGAAAGTCAGTCTCTACAAATGTCTCATTTTCTTTGGGCCTGTACAATTTGACAAAGCAACTGCCAAATTTACCCAACATCCACTTTTTGCAATATAATGCATACTTATTTCAACATATTCCATCACAAATCGAATAAACCAGACTAGGTAATTAGGTTAGGTTAAGAACCCAGATTATCCTGACTAGGTAATTAGGTTAGGTCAAGAACCCAGATTATCCAGACTAGGTAATTAGGTTAGGTTAAGAACCCAGATTATCCTGACTAGGTAATTAGGTTAGGTCAAGAACCCAGATTATCCAGACTAGGTAATTAGGTTTGGTTAAGAACCCAGATTATCCTGACCAGGTAATTAGGTTAGGTTAAGAAGCCAGATTATCCAGACTAGGTAATTAGGTTAGGTTAAGAACCCAGATTATCCTGACTAAGTAATTAGGTTAGGTCAAGAACCCAGATTATCCAGACTAGGTAATTAGGTTTGGTTAAGAACCCAGATTATCCTGACCAGGTAATTAGGTTAGGTTAAGAACCCAGATTATCCTGACTAGGTAACTAGGTTAGGTCAAGAAGCCAGATTATCCAGACTAGGTAATTAGGTTTGGTTAAGAACCCAGATTATCCTGACCAGGTAATTAGGTTAGGTTAAGAAACCAGATTATCCTGACTAGGTCATTAGGTTAGGTTAAGAAACCAGATTATCCTGACATCAAGTGTGCCTGCTGTAAAACTGATGTTTTTTGCTCTAGCCATGGACGTTGATATTTGTTTAAGAGAGCGTCCTTTGGTGCATTAACAGCAGTAACCCACTTCTCTCATCATTGACGATGAAATGACGATCTACTTTAAAAAAGGGACTAAATAGAGACTATTGTGTTATGGGTTAGATGGAATGCTATATGTGCAAATGTATTTGTAGCAGGAGACGAGGTACATACGAGGCCTGTCTTTGAGACAGAATGTTTACATAAGACTCATAAATTAAGGTTGGGGTGATAGTCTCTGGGGGATGATACCTATGGGGGACCTCTCTGGGGGACACCTACAACACCCGATGTCACAGGTAGGAAAAAAGATCAATAACCACCCGAGCCACTGCCTGTTCACCCCTCTTCCATCCAGAAGGCGTGGTCAGTACAGGTGCATCAAAGCTGGGACAGAGAGATTGAAAAACAGCTTCTATCTCAAGGCCATCTGATTGTTTAACAGCCATCACTAGCACAGAGAGGCGGCTGCCTACCTACAGACTTGATATCATTGGCCACTTTAATAAATGGAACACCTGTCACTTTAATAACGCCACTTTAACAATGATTACATGTCTCGCATTACTCATCTCATATGTATAATGTACCCTTCACTATCTATTCTTTACTATCTATTGCATCTTAGCTGCTCTGTCACTGCTCATCCATATATTTTATACTTATATATTCTTATCGCATTCCTTAACTAGATTGTGTGTATTAGGTTTTTTGGTGGATTAGTTAGATATTACCTGTTAGATAATGCTACACTGTTAGATCTAGAAGCTACACTCACAATAACATCTGCTAACCATGTGTATGTGTCACGCACTGGCCAAAGATAAGCTTTTATTCTCTATTTTGGTTAGGCCAGGGTGTGACTAGGGTGGGCATTCTATGTTATTTTTTCTATGTTTTTGTATTTCTTTGTTTTTGGCCGGGTATGGTTCTCAATCAGGGAGAGCTGACTATCGTTGTCTCTGATTGAGAACCATACTTAGGTAGCTTTTCCCCACAGGGTTTTTGTGGATAGTTGCTTTCTGTTTTTGTGTCTGCACTAGACAGAACTGTTTTGGTTGTTCTCTTTGTTGTTTTTTGTTATTCAGTGTTCAGTTCGACTAATATATCATGAACACTTACCACGCTGCACCTTGGTCCTCACCTTCTTCCACCAACAGCCGTTACCAATAAAATGACCAATAGAATTTGATTTGATGATACCATTCCTCTATGTACAGTAGGGCAAAAAAGTATTTAGTCAGCCACCAATTGTGCAAGTTCTCCCACTTAAAAAGATGAGAGAGGCCTGTAATTTTCATCATAGGTACACTTCTACTATGACAGACAAAATGAGATTTTTTTTCTCCAGAAAATCACATTGTAGGATTTTTTTGCACAATTGGTGGCTGACTAAAGACTTTTTTGCCCCACTGTATATTGTTACAGGAGATAGCTCATAGGAGAGGGAGGACAGCTAACTGTGCACAATATAGAGACTATTATGAACGTTAACACAGGCCCAGATCATGGTGAGAGAGATAGGGAGAGATAGGGTTGGCATAGCAGACACTAATGTCAACTTTCAAGAAACCTGTGACCCAAGAGTTTTGTTCGATTGGATACTCTTCCAACGTCTCTCTCCCCCGTTTCTAACCTGAGCACACTGAGAGAGTATTATCCACAGGTTCCGACTGTAGCGGAACACAGGAGGTCGATGGGGACCGGGTATGAGTTGTGAGACTGGTAAAGAGGATCTGAAAGGGTCAGTCATAGATACGTCAGTGAACCATGACAATAGAAGAGCAGGAGACAGATTCCAGGCAGTAGTTATTATGACGGTAGTCGCTGTAGGGACGGTAACTGAAAGAGGCTAATAGTAACAGCGTGGAATTGGACTATGCTGCAAATGAGGGATTTTGAGGTATGCGTCATGGGCAGTGTCAGTAGTAGCAGGGGTGGTTTCTTTAGTAGCATTATTGGGATATACATTTTATGAGGGCATTGATGTTGAAACGTATTGAGATGAGGTAAAGTTACTATAGGCCAATGTAAATGCATATCTGATGGCTATGATAGAGAATGGGAGCAAAGTGACAATGACATGGCTTGGGAACACCTCTCGAAGCCTGTGGTCGGAAAGGAGAAGACTGGGTGAAAGCAGGAGTTTTTTTTTAGGGCCTTCATTTTTGTGGAATCCATCAGGAATGTATCCTGAAAGCATAGAGTCAGGCAAAGAGAGAGTAGGAATTGTCATGTTATCAAACTTTGGTTGTTCTTTGCTACCTGTCCCAGATCTATTATTTGACCATGCTGGTCATTTATGATCATTTGAACATCTTGGCCATGTTCTGTTATAATCTCCACCCGGCACAGCCAGAAGAGGACTGGCCACCCCACATAGCCTGGTTCCTCTCTAGGTTTCTTCCTAGGTTTTGGCCTTTCTAGGGAGTTTTTCCTAGCTTCTACACCTGCATTGCTTGCTGTTTGGGGTTTTAGGCTGGGTTTCTGTACAGCACTTTGAGATATCAGCTGATGTACGAAGGGCTATATAAACAAATTTGATTTGATTTGATATATAATTATGCATAGCTTATTAACACAGTATTGCTATGCTTTGTGTTTCTCCTTTGCTTTTCAAGTCTTGTTGTCACGTTCTGACCATAGTTCTTTTGTGTTTTCCTTGTTTTAGTGTTGGTCAGGACGTGAGCTGGGTGGGCATTCTATGTTGTGTGTCTGGTTTGTCTATTTCTATGTTTGGCCTGATATGGTTCTCAATCAGAGGCAGGTGTTAGTCATTGTTTCTGATTGGGAACCATATTTAGGTAGCCTGTTTTGTGTTGGGTTTTGTGGGTGGTTGTTTCCTGTCTGTGATTATAGAACAGAGGCCATAAAGTCTCTGCGTTTGTAAACCTCACTGTGAAAATAAAATTAAAAAATTAAAATCACGTTTATTTTTGTTTTATGTTTTATTATCATTTGTCCATTTTTAAAAGTAATTTCCGAGTTTATGTAACTTGAACAGTAGGAGGCTAATGTTCAAGAAGTGGGACTGATGGGTTCTTTTAAACATTGTGTCACGATCATCGTAAGGAATGGACCAACATGCAGCGTGGTATGTGTTCATGATGAAGTTTTTAATTAAAGTAAGCCCTGAACACTGAATACAAACTATACAAAACAACAAACGAATAACGACCGTGAAGCTAGAATGAGAACTGTGCTGAACACAAGCAACTAACATAGACAATCACCCACAAACAAACAGGGAAACCAGGCTAGCTAAGTATGATTCTCAATCAGAGACAACTAATGACACCTGCCTCTGATTGAGAACCATACTAGGCCGAAACATAGAAATAATCATCAGGTACACTAGAGACATGAGAAGTGCATTAGTCTGGTTTGATGGGAGGAATGTCCATTGGCAAGGAAAAGTATGTGAACCCTTTGGAATTACCTGTGAGTCCTGTAAAAATTGGTCATCGTATTTGATCTGATCTTCATCTAAGTCACAACAATAGACACTGTCACGACTTCCGTTTTCATGTCTTTATTGAACACACCGTGTACACATTCACAGTGCAGGGTGGGAAAAGTATGTGAGCCCCACTGGTTGACCCTCCTTTGGCAGTAATTATTTACCTTTATTTAACCAGGCAAGTCAGTTAAGAACAAATTCTTATTTTCAATTATGGCCTAGGAACAGTGGGTTAACTGCCTGGGGCAGAATGACAGATTTGTGCCTTGTCAGCTCGGGGATTCGAACTTGCAACCTTTCGGTTACTAGTCCAACGCTCTAACCACTAGGCTACCCTGCCACCCCATAATAACCTCAACCAAATGTTTTCTGTAGTTACGGATCGGGCCATTATATTTGCAATAACGCCTGGGAAAGGAACGCCTGGGGAAGGAACCAAAGGGAGTGACAAACTCAGCAAAAAAAGAAATGTCCCTTTTTCAGGACCCTGTCTTTCAAAGATAATTCGTAAAAATCCAAATAACTTCACAGATCTTCATTGTAAAGGGTATGAACACTGTTTCCCATGCTTAATGAATGAATGAACATGCACCTGTGGAACGGTCGTTAAGACACTAACAGCTTACAGACGGTAGGCAATTAAGGTCACAGTTATGAAAACTTAGGACACTAAAGAGGCCTTTCTACTGACTCTGAAAAACACCAAAAGAAAGGTGCTCGGGGTCCCTGCTCATCTGCGTGAACGTGCCTTAGGCATGCTGCAAGGAGGCATGAGGACTGCAGATGTGGTCAGGGCAATAAGTTGCAATGTCCATACTGTGAGATGCCTAAGACAGCGCTAGAGGGAGACAGGACGGACAGCTGATCGTCCTCGCAGTGGCAGACCACGTGTAACAACACCTGCACAGGATCCGGTACATCCGAACATCACACCTGCGTGGACAGGAAGAGGATGGCAACAACAACTGCCCGAGTTACACCAGGAACTCACAATCTCTCCATCAGTGCTCAGACTGTCCGCAATAGGCTGAGAGAGGCTGGACTGAGGGCTTGTAGGCCTGTTGTAAGGCAGGTCCTCACCAGACATCACAGGCAACAACATCGCCTATGGGCAAAAACCCACCGTCGCTGGACCAGACAGGACTGGCAAAAAGTGCTCTTCACTGATGAGTCGCGGTTTTGTCTCACCAGGGGTGATGGTCGGATTCGCGTTTATCGTTGAAGGAATGAGCCGAGGCCTGTACTCTGGATCGGGATCGATATGGAGGTTCCGTCATGGTCTGGGGCGGTGTGTCACAGCATCATTGGGCTGAGCTTGTTATCATTGCAGGCAATCTCAACGCTGTGCGTTACAGGGACGACATCCTCCTCCCTCATGTGGTACCCTTCCTGCAGGCTCATCCTGACATGACCTTCCAGCATGACAATGCCACCAGCCATACTGCTCGTTCTGTGTGTGATTTCCTGCAAGACAGGAATGTCAGTGTTCTGCCATGGCCAGCGAAGAGCCCGGATCTCAATACCATTGAGCACGTCTGGGACCTGTTGGATCGGAGGGTACCCAGAAATGTCCGGGAACTTGCAGGTGCCTTGGTGGAAGAGTGGGGTAACATCTCACAGCAAGAACTGGAAAATCTGATGCAGTCCATGAGGAGGAGATGCACTGCAGTACTTAATGCAGCTGGTGGCCACACCAGATACTGACTGTTACTTTTGATTTTGACCCCCCCATTGTTCAGGGACACATTATTCCATTTATGTTAGTCACAAGTCTGTGGATCTTGTTCAGTTTATGTCTCAGTTGTTGAATCTTATGTTCATACAAATATTTACATGTTAAATTTGCTGAAAATAAACACAGTTGACAGT
Source organism: Oncorhynchus kisutch (assembly GCF_002021735.2). Lineage (NCBI taxonomy): Eukaryota > Metazoa > Chordata > Actinopteri > Salmoniformes > Salmonidae > Oncorhynchus > Oncorhynchus kisutch. The sequence goes on along the minus strand of NC_034179.2, from coordinate 8,638,331 downwards.
GAGAGGACGTTTCTTATTTTTGCTGAGTTTATATAGGGGCAGGTAATCAAGAAGGTGATGGAGTCCAGGTTAGTGTCATAATGCGCTGATGCTCGTAATGATGGTGACAGGTGTGCGCCATAACGAGCAGCCTGGTGACCTAGAGGCCGGAGAGGGAGCACGCGTGACACATAGGCCTCATTCCCCCCTGTCTGAGATATCTACTGCAGCCCCTTTTACTTTTGATACTTAAGTATATTTAAAAACAGATACACAGTAAAAGTAGTATTTTACTGGGTGACTTTCACTTTTACTTGAGTCATTTTCTATTAAGGTATCTTTACTTTTACTCAAGTATTACCATTTGGGTACTTTTTTCACCTGAGAGGACAGGCTTGGCTCCATCCAGGAAGTACCTGTTAGGTGCGTAGTCCTACCTGTATGTGTAAGGGCCGACCTGAGAGACGATAGGCGTGGCTCCATACAGGAAGTACCTGTTAGGTGCGTAGTCCTACCTGTATGTGTAAGGGCCGACCTGAGAGACGATAGGCTTGGCTCCATACAGGAAGTACCTGTTAGGTGCGTAGTCCTACCTGTATGTGTAAGGGCCGACCTGAGAGACGATAGGCTTGGCTCCATACAGGAAGTACCTGTTAGGTGCGTAGTCCTACCTGTATGTGTAAGGGCCGACCTGAGAGACGATAGGCGTGGCTCCATACAGGAAGTACCTGTTAGGTGCGTAGTCCTACCTGTATGTGTAAGGGCCGACCTGAGAGACGATAGGCTTGGCTCCATACAGGAAGTACCTGTTAGGTGCGTAGTCCTACCTGTATGTGTAAGGGCCGACCTGAGAGACGATAGGCTTGGCTCCATACAGGAAGTACCTGTTAGGTGCGTAGTCCTACCTGTATGTGTAAGGGCCGACCTGAGAGACGATAGGCTTGGCTCCATACAGGAAGTACCTGTTAGGTGCGTAGTCCTACCTGTATGTGTAAGGGCCGACCTGAGAGACGACAGGCTTGGCTCCATCCAGGAACTACCTGTTAGGTGCGTAGTCCTACCTGTATGTGTAAGGGCCGACCTGAGAGACGACAGGCTTGGCTCCAACCAGGAAGTACCTGTTAGGTGCGTAGTCCTACCTGTATGTGTAAGGGCCGACCTGAGAGACGATAGGCTTGGCTCCAACCAGGAAGTACCTGTTAGGTGCGTAGTCCTACCTGTATGTGTAAGGGCCGACCTGAGAGACGATAGGCTTGGCTCCATACAGGAAGTACCTGTTAGGTGCGTAGTCCTACCTGTATGTGTAAGGGCGGACCTGAGAGACGATAGGCTTGGCTCCATCCAGGAACTACCTGTTAGGTGCGTAGTTCTACCTGTATGTGTAAGGGCCAACCTGGGAGACGATAGGCTTCGCTCCAACCAGGAAGTACCTGTTAGGTGCGTAGTCCTACCTGTATGTGTAAGGGCCGACCTGAGAGACGATAGGCTTGGCTCCATACAGGAAGTATCTGTTAGGTGCGTAGTCCTACCTGTATGTGTAAGGGCCGACCTGAGAGACGATAGGCTTGGCTCCAACCAGGAAGTCATCTGGGTTGGTAACGTTGAAGAAGAAGTATTGCATGAAGACGGGAGGAGGAGGGTTTTTCCATGTCTCAAACACACGACTACCCTCTGTCAGAGTTATCTCCTAGAAACAGAACCACATCAGTTAGTATTCTCTTCAACTTGTCCCCCCCCCCATGCTGGTGGATGACATTAGTGTTCTTTATGACATCATTCAGGTTGATTAGAATTGTTTGGTTGATCAGGTTTCTGTTCTAAATTCCATTTCTCTTGATCTCGGACACCAGAACCAAATCTTGTGTGTGCTCGGCATTTACAAGAGACATTCACTCAAAAAGAATACTATAGAAAATAGTGAATGAGGGTTTAGGATTGCATGCAATTAATTCTCACAGGAGAACAAAAACATGCCTGCCTGGGGAGTTGGGGATGTGGGATGGAGGGGGGGGGGGGGGGGGGTGGATAGAGGGAGAGGGAAGGATGAGGGGGCTACCATAAGGCGTAGATGAATAGGAAAGACCCACTCTTTGTCTATGGCAAGGCTCTCCAACCCTGTTGAGACAATAACTGTGTGTGTGTGTGTGTGTGTGTGTGTGTGTGTGTGTGTGTGTGTGTGTGTGTGTGTGTGTGTGTGTGTGTGTGTGTGTGTGTGTGTGTGTGTGTGTGTGTGTGTGTGTGTGTGTGTGTGTGTGTGTGTGTGTGTGTGTAGAGACTGATCATGTGATTGATTAGTGAGTTTATTGGCCACCCGTTATTCATGGCACTGATCTTCATGATCAGAACACATTCCTCAGGGCTGAGCACATAGGGAGAGAGAGAGAGAGAGAGAGAGAGGGGGAGAGAGAGAACGAGAGAGAGAGAGAGAGAGAGAGAGATGAGAGAGAAAGAGAGGGAGAGAGAGAGAGAAGGGGTGGGGAGAAAGAGGGACAAAGACCCCAAACACAGGGACAAAGACCCAAGCCACCAGGGGGCCTGAGGAAGGGGTGGCGTGTGAGGGGTTAAGAGATCAGTCTCTCAGCCTCTCCAACGACAAAATGTCCAGCTGAGTAGCTTGGGACAATGTGCCTGTCATCTTAAATAGAAGGAGAACAGAGACTGGAGACCTCCAGCGTGGAAGATGAGAAGTTAACTCTCCACCTATAGCATACCAGTATGCTTACACTTTTGTTATTTCTAAACCACTTTCCACAACAACAAAGACACAGCATTTGCAAGGGCAGGAGGAAACATTGAGGCGTTGATGTTTTCATTTGCGTCTACATACTTATTCTACACAGGCACATTGCTAGAGGTTGAAACCAAGGTTGTTCATATCATACGCCAGTCCTGCTGCTACACAGCCGTCTCTAAAGTGTTGGAAGGCATTGTTCTGGTCTGGCCAAGGTCACCTGTGGTGACCCTTTACTACAGTAACCCAGATAGAAGTGGTGGAGTTGCAAAACACTTCAGGGCTGCATTCCAAATGGAACCCTATTCCCTATGTAGTACATTACTTTTGTCCAGATGCCCTATGGATGCACTGGTCCCTATGAGCGCCGGTCAAAAGTAATGTACTACATAGGGAATAGGGATCCATTTGGAATGCAGACCAGCTCTCACTGTTACCCAATAAGCCTGCCTGCCATGCTCTGAGGCTTACCACACAAAGAGGGCCTGCTGCTGAGTTCTGTGGTTTCAGTAATGAGCTTGACTCTGTCCCAAATAGCAAACTATTCCCTTGACAGTGGGCTATGGTCAAATGTAGTACACCATACAGTGTAAGGGATAGGATGCCATTTGAGAGACAACCCTCTGTCCTGCCATGAGGTGATGTGAGGAATGGTCTGACTCTGCTATGCCGAGAGGTCAGAGACAATAACAAAAGTGTGTGTGTGTGTGTGTGTATACATGTGTGTGTGTGTGTGTGTGTGTGTGTGTGTGTGTGTGTGTGTGTGTGTGTGTGTGTGTGTGTGTGTGTGTGTGTGTGTGTGTGTGTGTGTGTCTGTGCACCTGTTGAATGTTTTCCAGCATGTTGTCATGGCTATCACTCACCTTATCTTAACCCACGCCGACAGATAAAGAGGATGAAATGACGCCAAGGTACTACCTGGTTACTACCTGGTTACAACCAAGTTACTACCTGGTTACAACCTGGTTACTACCTGGTTACAACCTGGTTACTACCTGGTTACTACCTGGTTACAACCTGGTTACTACCTGGTTACAACCAAGTTACTACCTGGTTACTACCTGGTTACAACCTGGTTACTACCTGGTTACAAGCAAGTTACTACCTGGTTATAACCAAGTTACTACCTGGTTACTACCAAGTTACTACCTGGTTACAACCAAGTTACTACATGGTTACTACCTGGTTACAACCAAGTTACTACCTGGTTACAACCTGGTTACTACCTGGTTACAACCTGGTTACTACCTGGTTACAACCAAGTTACTACCTGGTTACAACCAAGTTACTACCTGGTTACTACCTGGTTACAACCAAGTTAATACCTGGTTACTACCTCGTTACAACCTGGTTATAACCAAGTTACTACCTGGTTACAACCTGGTTACAACAAAGTTACTACCTGGTTACTACCTGGTTACAACCAAGTTACTACATGGTTACTGCCTGGTTACTACCTGGTTACAACCAAGTTACTACCTGGTTACAACCTGGTTACTGCCTGGTTACTACCAAGTTACTACCTTGTTACAACCTGGTTACAACCAAGTTACTACCTGGTTACAACCAAGTTACTACATGGTTACTGCCTGGTTACTACCTGGTTACTACCAAGTTACTACCTGGTTACAACCAAGTTACTACCTGGTTACAACCAAGTTACTACCTGGTTACTACCAAGTTACTACCTTGTTACAACCTGGTTACAACCAAGTTACTACCTGGTTACAACCTGGTTACTACCTGCTTACTACCAAGTTACTACCTGGTTACTACCAAGTTACTACCTGGTTACAACCAAGTTACTACCTGGTTACAACCAAGTTACTACCTGGTTACTACCTGGTTACAACCAAGTTACTACCTGGTTACTGCCTGGTTACTACCTGGTTACAACCAAGTTACTACCTTGTTACAACCAAGTTACTACCTGGTTACAACCAAGTTACTACCTGTTTACTACCTGGTTACTACCAGCTCTGGTTGTAAACTAACTGGTTTTAATGATGTTTCCACCAGTTTTGCACGCTGAGAATAATCTTGTGTTAATCTATATTCTACACATTTAGGACCAGTTTCCCGGAACACACACTAAGCCTAGTCCTGGACTACAAAGCAAGCTCAACAGAGAATCTCCATTGAAAGTCCTTTTTAGTCCAAGACTATGCTTATCTGTGTCCAGGAAACTGGCCCTGAAAGTTGGTATTACTATATGATTAACAACTATCTATATATATACAGTTACACTTCCCACAATAAGTTGGGTGAATTTTGACCCATTCCTCCTGACAGAGCTGGTGTAACTGAATCAGGTTTGTAGGCCTCCTTGCTCGCACACGCTTTTTCAGTTCTGCCCACACATTTTCTATGGGATTGAGGTCAGGGCTTTGTGATGGCCACTCCAATACTTTGACTTTGTTGTCCTTAAGCCATTTTGCCACAACTTTGGAAGTATGCTTGGGGTCAATGTCCATTTGGAAGACCCATTTGCGACCAAGCCTAACTTGACTGACTGATGTCTTGAAATGTTGCTTCAATATATCCACATAATTTTCCATCCTCATGATGCCATCAGGGGTTTGGAAATTGCTCAAAATGATGAACCAGACTTGTGGAGGTTTGCAATTTTGTTTCTGAGATCTTGGCTGATTTCTTGTCATTTTCCCATGATGTCAAGCAAAGCTGCACTGAGTTTGAAGGTAGGCCTTGAAATACATCCACAGGTACTCCTCCAATTGACTCAAATTATGTAAATTAGCCTATCAGAAGCTTCTAAAGTCATTACATAATTTTCTGGAATTTTCCAAGGTGTTTAAAAACACAGTCAGCTTAGTGTATGTAAACTTCTGACCCACTGGAATTGTGATACAGTGAATTATAAGTGAAATAATCTGTCTGGAAACAATTGTTGGAAATATTACTTGTGTCATGCACAAAGTAGATGTCCTAACCGACTTGCCAAAACTATAGTTTGTTAACAAGATATTTGTGGAGTGGTTGAAAAACGTTTTAATGACTCCAACCTAAGTGTATGTAAACTTCCGACTTACACTGTATATATATCTGTCTATCTATCTATCTGTCTATCTATCTATCTATCTATCTATCTATCTATCTATCTATCTATCTATCTATCTATCTATCTATCTATCTATCTATCTATCTATCTATCTATCTATCTATCTATCTATCTATCTATCTATCTATCTATCTATCTATCTATCTATCTATCTATCTATCTATCTATCTATCTATATCTATATATTTAAATATACAGTAAAAAAGTATTTAGTCAGCCACCAATTGTGCAAGTTCTCCCACTTAAAAAGATGAGAGAGGCCTGTAATTTTCATCATAGGTACCCTTCAACTATGACAGACAAAATGAGAAAAACAATCCAGAAAATCACATTGTAGGATTTTTAATGAATTTATTTGCAAATTATGGTGGAAAACAAACTTTGCATGTCCACTCTTCTTCAAGTCAATGTGTCTTTATAACATTTTCTGTGTAAATAGTTGAAAGTAATCATTGCTTCATAGAGTTGTACGGTTTGTTTAACGTTGCGATAATAGTTTTTTGGGGGGGTTTGACAGACATTTTAAAGCGAGAGATATGAGTCTCAGTGTCATTCTGTTACCATGGAATTGCCCGCTTCACTTTATGGCCACATCAACCCTGATGCGAGTAATGGCCTTGTCACTGTAATGGCAGACAACTCATTCAAATCAAGTTAACTCAGGGTCTTTCATCAGTTCAAACCCCATGTTAGGTAATACATGTCCAACAAATGGGACAAGGGGGCCGCACAGTTACAAGATACACTGTCTGCATTCCAAATGGCACCCTATTCCCTATATAGTGCACTTTTAGTGCATAAACACAGGGCTCTGGTCAAAAGTAGTGTACTATATAGGGAATAGGGTGCCATTTGGGATGAAGCCACCTTTAATAAGTAACCTAATTAAACAAATACTAAAACTAGGCTAAATAAAGATCAGTTGTTTCAACATCTATATTTTGTAAGATACTGTCATGACATATAAGTGCTGATTTGTGTGTTCTATTTTTGGACCGGGTCAGTCACATCAGGATTGTCTGTGTGTGTGTGTGTGTCTCTATGTATGTATGTGTGTGTGTGTGTATCTCTATGTGTGTGTGTGTGTGTGTGTGTGTGTGTTTGTGTGTGTGTGTGTGCGCGTGCGGGTGTGTGTGTGTGTCTGTGTGTGTGTGTGTGTATGTGTGTCTCTATGTGTGTGTGTGTGTGTGTGTGTGTGTGTGTGTGTGTGTGTGTGCGTGCGTGCATGCGGGTGTGTGTGTGTGTGTGTGTGTGTGTGTGTGTGTGTGTGTGTGTGTGTGTGTGTGTGTGTGTGTGTGTGTTTCTGTGTCTCACAGCAGGATAGTGAGGGAAGGACCTTTGTTTGCCTGGCTGGCATTTATTCTTAGTTATCAATATTTATATAGTTACTGGCTAAAGCGTTTGTATAGGGAGCCATGAGAGAACATGTAACCCCGAGGAAGACTAAACACTACTGTCTCGGTCTGCTCAGAAGACAGTTTGGCAATACTGTTTCCCAAATAGCACCCTATTCCCTACATAGCTCACTACTTTTGACCAGGGCTCCATAGGGAATAGGGTGCCATTTGGGAAATATCCCAAGCAGTGGTGGAAAAAGTTTTTACTCATACTTGAGTAAAAGTAAAGATACCTTAATAGAAAATGACTCAAGTAAAAGTAAAAGTCACCCGGTAAAATTATACTTGAGTATAAGTGTAAAAGTATCTGGTTTATCAAAAGTAAAAGTATAAATCATTTCAAATTCCTTATATTAAGTGTGTGAATTTGACTATTTTCTGTCCTGCTAAGCATTCAAAATGTAATGAGTACTTTTGGGTGTCAAGGAAAATGTATGGAGTAATAAGTACAATATTTTCTTTAGGAATGTAGTGAAGTAAAAGTAAAAGTATAAATCATTTCAAATTCCTTATATTAAGTGTGTGAATTTGACTATTTTCTGTCCTGCTAAGCAATCAAAATGTAATGAGTACTTTTGGGTGTCAAGGAAAATGTATGGAGTAATAAGTACAATATTTTCTTTAGGAATGTAGTGAAGTAAAAGTAAAAGTATAAATCATTTCAAATTCCTTATATTAAGTGTGTGAATTTGACTATTTTCTGTCCTGCTAAGCAATCAAAATGTAATGAGTACTTTTGGGTGTCAAGGAAAATTGTATGGAGTAATAAGTACAATATTTTCTTTAGGAATGTAGTGAAGTAAAAGTAAAAGTTGTAAAACAAATATAAACAGTAAAGTAAAGTACAGATACATAAAAAAATTACTTTAAAGTATTTTTTACTTAAGTACTTTACACCACTGATCCCAAGTCTGTTCTACTGGTGTGTTTATGGAAAGACAGATGCACCTAGGATGGCATGTCATGATGTCAGGGTGGCACAACCGTTACCAGTTAGTCACATCTGGTTTATTTCATGCTTGTCTCACAATTGGCGGACTACTAAGTCCTAGAACCCTTGTCTGTGGCCTCATTGGCTGACTCCTGAGATCTAGAACCCTTGTCTGTGGCCTCATTGGCTGACTCTTGAGATCTAGAACCCTGGGGAGCACTACTTCATCACCACTCCAGATAATGTGGGTTATGGGTCGGTTTGTTTGAGCAACTTGGCCTAGGTCGTTGAAAGAGCTCGTGGAACATGGGGTGAAAGGTCAGGTTACTTTGAGTGGAAGCATATCAGGCCACTGGACTGTATTAGCTGACTGTATTCTGGACTGTAATCTGGACTGTATTATCTGACTGTATTCTGGACTGTAATAGCTGACTGTATTATCTGACTGTATTAGCTGACTGTATTCTGGACTGTATTGTGGACTGTATTAACTGACTCAATTCTGGACTGTATTATCTGACTGTATTCTGGACTGTATTAGCTTACTGTATTCTGGACTGTATTATCTGACTGTATTAGCTGACTGTATTCTGGACTGTATTAACTGACTGTATTGTGGACTGTATTAACTGACTCTATTCTGGACTGAATTATCTGCCTGTATTAGCTTACTGTATTCTGGACTGTATTATCTGACTGTATTCTGGACTGTATTGTCTGACTGTATTCTGTACTGTATTCTGTACTGTATTTGCTGACTGTATTATCTGACTGTATTCTGGACTGTGTTATCTGACTGTATTCTGGACTGTATTCTGGACTGTATTAGCTTACTGTATTCTGGACTGTATTATCTGACTATATTCTGGACTGTGTTATCTGACTGTATTCTGGACTGTATTATCCGACTGTATTCTGGACTGTATTATCTGACTGTATTCTGGACTGCATTATCTGACTGTATTCTGGACTGTATTAGAATGTATTCTTGATTGTATTATCTGACTGTATTCTGGATTGTATTATCTGACTGTATTATCTGACTGTATTCTGGACTGTATTATCTGACTGTATTCTGGACTGTATTATCTGACTGTATTCTGGACTGTATTCTGGACTGTATTATCTGACTGTATTGTCTGACTGTATTCTGGACTGTATTATCTGACTGTATTCTGGACTGTATTATCTGACTGTATTCTGGACTGTATTCTGGACTGTATTATCTGACTGTATTGTCTGACTGTATTCTGGACTGTATTCTATTAGCTTACTGTATTCTGGACTGTATTAGCTTACTGTATTCTGGACTGTATTAGAATGTATTCTGGACTGTATTATCTGACTGTATTATCTGACTGTATTCGGGACTGTATTATCTGACTGTATTCTGGACTGTATTATCTGACTGTATTATCTGACTGTATTCTGGACTGTATTATCTGACTGTATTCTGGACTGTGTTATCTGACTGTATTCTGGACTATATTGTCTGACTGTATTATCTGACTGTATTCTGGACTGTATTAGAATGTATTCTGGACTGTATTATCTGACTGTATTATCTGACTGTATTCTGGACTGTGTTATCTGACTGTATTATCTGACTGTATTAACTGACTCTATTCTGGACTGTATTATCTGACTGTGTTCTGGACTGTATTATTTGACTGTATTCTGGACTGTATTATCTGACTGTATTAACTGACTGTATTCTGGACTGTATTCTGGACTGTATTATCTGACTGTATTATGGACTGTATTATCTGACTGTATTCTGGACTGTATTATCTGACTGTATTCTGGACTGTGTTATCTGACTGTATTAACTGACTCTATTCTGGACTGTATTATCTGACTGTATTCTGGACTGTATTATCTGACTGTATTCTGGACTGTATTAACTGACTGTATTATCCGACTGTATTTAACTGACTCTATTCTGGACTTTTTTTTGACTGTATTCTGGACTGTATTAATTGACTGTATTCTGGACTGTATTATCTGACTGTATTATCTGACTGTATTCGGGACTGTATTATCTGACTGTATTCTGGACTGTATTATCTGACTGTATTATCTGACTGTATTCTGGACTGTATTATCTGACTGTATTCTGGACTGTGTTATCTGACTGTATTCTGGACTATATTGTCTGACTGTATTATCTGACTGTATTCTAGACTGTATTAGAATGTATTCTGGACTGTATTATCTGACTGTATTATCTGACTGTATTCTGGACTGTGTTATCTGACTGTATTAACTGACTCTATTCTGGACTGTATTATCTGACTGTGTTCTGGACTGTATTATCTGACTGTATTCTGGACTGTATTATCTGACTGTATTAACTGACTGTATTCTGGACTGTATTATCTGACTGTATTATGGACTGTATTATCTGACTGTATTCTGGACTGTATTATCTGACTGTATTCTGGACTGTGTTATCTGACTGTATTAACTGACTCTATTCTGGACTGTATTATCTGACTGTATTCTGGACTGTATTATCTGACTGTATTCTGGACTGTATTAACTGACTGTATTATCTGACTGTATTTAACTGACTCTATTCTGGACTTTTTTTTCTGACTGTATTCTGGACTGTATTAATTGACTGTATTCTGGACTGTATTATCTGACTGTATTATCTGACTGTATTCTGGACTGTATTATCTGACTGTATTCTGGACTGTATTATCGGACTGTATTCTGGACTGTATTAACTGACTGTATTGTCTGACTGTATTATCTGACTGTATTCTGGACCGTATTAGAATGTATTCTGGACTGTATTATCTGACTGTATTCTGGACTGTGTTATCTGACTGTATTATCTGACTGTATTAACTGACTCTATTCTGGACTGTATTCTGGACTCTTTTATCTGACTGTATTCTGGACTGTATTAACTGGCTGTATTCTGGACTGTATTATCTGACTGTATTCTGGACTGTATTAACTGACTCTATTCTGGACTGTATTCTGGACTCTTTTATCTGACTGTATTCTGGACTCTTTTATCTGACTGTATTCTGGACTGTATTGTAGACTGTGTTAGCTGACTGTATTATGGACTGTATTAGCTGATTGTCACAATGTGGCTCTGCTCAGGTGGCATGAGGCAATCCTTATGGTCAATCTAAAAACTCAATCTCAAAGGTGACTTTTGACATTATTTAAATAAAATAAAAAATGGATTTTACCCCGTTTTCTCCCCAATTTCGTGGTATCCAATAGTTAGTAGTTACTATCTTGTCTCATCGCTACAACTCCCGTACGGGCTCGGGAGAGACGAAGGTCGAAAGCCATGCGTCCTCCGATACACAACCCAACCAAGCCACACCGCTTCTTAACACAGCACGCATCCAACCCGGAAGCCAGCCGCACCAATGTGTCGGAGGAAACACCGTGCACCTGGCAACCTGGTTAGCGTGCACTGCACCCGGCCCGCCACAGGAGTGGCTAGTGTGCGATGAGACAAGGATATCCCTACCGGCCAAACCCTCCCTCCCTATAGGTTTATAGTTGAGGAGTTTTTTAAATATTTTGACAGAAAGCACAAAGCTGATAACGGCAAATTACAGAAGGACTAATTACCCATTAGGGAAACAGCAAGAGAAAGGTGTTGTTTCTGAGATCTTTGCAACCACAACCCATTTAATCCCATTTCCAGTCAATTGGAGGTGTACCTGTGGATGTGTTTTCAAGGCCTACCTTCAAACTCAGTGCAGCTTTGCTTGACATCATGGGAAAATCAAAAAAATTTGAAAACCTCCACAAGTCTGGTTCATCCTTGGGAGCATTTTCCAAACGCCTGAAGGTGCCACGTTCATCTGTACAAATAATAGTATAGTATAAATACCATGGAACCATACCGCTCAGGAAGGAGACGCATTCTGTCTCCTAGACTTACTTTGGTGCGAAAAGCGCAAATCAATCCCAGAACAACAGCAAAGGACCCTGTGAAGATGCTGGAGGAAACAGATACAAAAGTATCTATATCCACAGTAAAATAAGTCCTATATCGACATAACCTGAAAGGCCGCTCAGTAAGGAAGAAGACACTGCTCCAAAACCGCCATAAAAAAGCCAGACTATGGTTTGCAACTGCACATTATTATTATTATTGTTTAAATGTATAAATGTTTTACCTTTATTTAATCTTTATTTAATCAGGCAAGTCAGTTAAGAACAAATTCTTATTTTCAATGACGGCCTAGGAACAGTGGGTTAACAGCCTGTTCAGGGGCAGAATGACATATTTGTACCTTGTCAGCTCGGGGGTTTGAACTCGCAACCCAACCGTGAAGCACAGGGGTGGCAGCATCATGTTGTGGGGGTGCTTTGCTGCAGGAGGGACTGTTGCACTTCACAAAATAGATGGCATCATGAGGAAGAATATTACGTGGATATATTAAAGCAACATCTCAAGACATCAGTCAGGAAGGTAAAGCTTTGTAGCAAATGGGTCTTCCAAATGGACAATGACCCAAAGCATACTTCCAAAGTTGTGGCAAAATGGCTTAAGGACAACAAAGTCAAGGTATTGGAGTCGCCATCACAAAGCCCTGACCTCAATCCTATAGAAACTTTGTGGCCAGAACTGAAAAAAGCGTGTGCAAGCAAGGAGGCCTACAAACCTGACTCAGTTACACCAGCTGTCAGGAGGAATGGGCCAAAATTCACCCAACATATTGTGGGACGCTTGTGGAAGGCTACCCAAAACGTTTGACCCAAGTTAAACAATTTAAAGGCAATGCTACCAAATAGTAATTGAGTGTATGTAAACGTCTGACCCACTGGGAATGCGATGAAAGAAATAAAAGCTGAAATAAATAATTCTCTCTACTATTATTCTGACATTTAACACTCTTAAAATAAAGTGGTGTTTCTAACTGACACAAAACAGGGAATTGTTTACTAGGATTAAATGTCAGGAATTGTGAAAAACTGAGTTTAAATGTATTTGGCTAAGGTGTATGTAAACTTCTGACTTCAAGTGTATATCAATATCAACCATCAGACAGGGCCAGCATCTGCATATTGAACGTAGTTTGTTTGAGACGGACACTCCATGTGACTTTAAAAAATCATAAAGGACTTGGGTTGATGTATCTGAATATTAGGAGCACACTTCCTAAACTGGACTACATCAAGAGCTAGACTATGCAGAGGAATCTTGACATTCTGGACTTGGATATTGACGGTTATAATGTATTCAGAGCTGATAAACAAGGTAGAGGTGGTGGAGCTAACAGATTAGTACTGCTGGACACAACAGATTAGTACTGCTGGACACATAACAGATTAGTACTGCTGGACACAACAGATTAGTACTGCTGGACACAACAGATTAGTACTGCTGGACACAACAGATTAGTACTGCTGGACACAACAGATTAGTACTGCTGGACACATAACAGATTAGTACTGCTGGACACATAACAGATTAGTACTGCTGGACACAACAGATTAGTACTGCTGGACACAACAGATTAGTACTGCTGGACACAACAGATTAGTACTGCTGGACACAACAGATTAGTACTGCTGGACACATAACAGATTAGTACTGCTGGACACAACAGATTAGTACTGCTGGACACATAACAGATTAGTACTGCTGGACACATAACAGATTAGTACTGCTGGACACAACATTTTAGTACTGCTGGACACAACAGATTAGTACTGCTGGACACATAACAGATTAGTAATGCTGGACACAACAGATTAGTACTGCTGGACACAACAGATTAGTACTGCTGGACACAACAGATTAGTACTGCTGGACACAACAGATTAGTACTGCTGGACACAACAGATTAGTACTGCTGGACACATAACATATTAGTACTGCTGGACACAACAGATTAGTACTGCTGGACACATAACAGATTAGTACTGCTGGACACATAACAGATTAGTACTGCTGGACACAACATATTAGTACTGCTGGACACATAACAGATTAGTACTGCTGGACACAACAGATTAGTACTGCTGGACACATAACAGATTAGTACTGCTGGACACATAACAGATTAGTACTGCTGGACACAACAGATTAGTACTGCTGGACACATAACAGATTAGTACTGCTGGACACAACAGATTAGTACTGCTGGACACATAACAGATTAGTACTGCTGGACACACAACAGATTAGTACTGCTGGACACAACAGATTAGTACTGCTGGACACAACAGATTAGTACTGCTGGACACAACAGATTAGTACTGCTGGACACATAACAGATTAGTACTGCTGGACACATAACAGATTAGTACTGCTGGACACAACAGATTAGTACTGCTGGACACAACAGATTAGTACTGCTGGACACATAACAGATTAGTACTGCTGGACACATAACAGATTAGTACTGCTGGACACAACAGATTAGTACTGCTGGACACATAACAGATTAGTACTGCTGGACACAACAGATTAGTACTGCTGGACACATAACAGATTAGTACTGCTGGACACACAACAGATTAGTACTGCTGGACACAACAGATTAGTACTGCTGGACACATAACAGATTAGTACTGCTGGACACAACAGATTAGTACTGCTGGACACAACAGATTAGTACTGCTGGACACATAACAGATTAGTACTGCTGGACACAACAGATTAGTACTGCTGGACACATAACAGATTAGTACTGCTGGACACATAACAGATTAGTACTGCTGGACACAACAGATTAGTACTGCTGGACACAACAGATTAGTACTGCTGGACACAACAGATTAGTACTGCTGGACACATAACAGATTAGTACTGCTGGACACAACAGATTAGTACTGCTGGACACAACAGATTAGTACTGCTGGACACAACAGATTAGTACTGCTGGACACAACATATTAGTACTGCTGGAAACATAACAGATTAGTACTGCTGGACACAACAGATTAGTACTGCTGGACACAACAGATTAGTACTGCTGGACACAACAGATTAGTACTGCTGGACACATAACAGATTAGTACTGCTGGACACATAACAGATTAGTACTGCTGGACACAACAGATTAGTACTGCTGGACACAACAGATTAGTACTGCTGGACACAACAGATTAGTACTACTGGACACAACAGATTAGTACTGCTGGACACAACAGATTAGTACTGCTGGACACAACAGATTAGTACTGCTGGACACATAACAGATTAGTACTGCTGGACAGCTGACAGATTAGTACTGCTGGACACGTAACAGATTAGTACTGCTGGACACGTAACAGATTAGTACTGCTGGACACATAACAGATTAGTACTGCTGGACACAACAGATTAGTACTGCTGGACACATAACAGATTAGTACTGCTGGACAGCTGACAGATTAGTACTGCTGGACACGTAACAGATTAGTACTGCTGGACACGTAACAGATTAGTACTGCTGGACACATAACAGATTAGTACTGCTGGACACATAACAGATTAGTACTGCTGGACACAACAGATTAGTACTGCTGGACACAACAGATTAGTACTGCTGGACATCTGACAGATTAGTACTGCTGGACACAACAGATTAGTACTGCTGGACACATAACAGATTAGTACTGCTGGACACAACAGATTAGTACTGCTGGACACATAACAGATTAGTACTGCTGGACAGCTGACAGATTAGTACTGCTGGACACAACAGATTAGTACTGCTGGACAGCTGACAGATTAGTACTGCTGGACAGCTGACAGATTAGTACTGCTGGACAGCTGACAGATTAGTACTGCTGGACACGTAACAGTATTTCATCCTTTAATACATTATATTCTATTCATATTGTGTTAAATTCTCAGGATCTCTCCCTCTCTCTGTCTTTCTTTCGCACTCTTTCTCCATATATGGAAGGCACAGTACTAGGACAGTTTAAATGGGATGAAATTCCATTCGGTGGGAACTGTGGCAATGTGGCTTGTTACACACTGCATGTGACCATAACCACAACCTTGAGTGTGATCTCAATGTGAGAAAAGCAACAAAGTAGTTATCTTATGATGCAGGCTAGAACCGTGCCATGAAGATAGAACACCACTGTGAATGGAATCTCAAGGGATTCTCACACCAACAAACACTGTCAAAAATGATCTGGTTGATTCAAGTAAGTTTAATTTAGTAATGGGTTCCACGGGCATTTTGTTGTTGTTTTAAATGTTTAGTTGGCACAAATTTAGCTCCAACTTGAGAAAATGAAGTTAAAAATGTTGTGAGTAGCACCCACACACTGCTTTTAACATACAATATTTTCAAACTACATACACAAGATAACCAATAGTGTGTGGATACTTGCTCGTCAAACATCTCATTCCAAAATCATGGGTATTAATATGGAGTTGGTCCCCCCTTTGCTGCTATAACAGCCTCCACTCTTCAGATGTTGGAACATTGCTGCGGGGACTTGCTTCCATTCAGCCACAAGAGCATAAAGTGAGGTCGGGCACTGATGTTGGGCGATTAGGCCTGGCTCGCAGTCGGTGTTCCAATTCATCCTAAAGGTGTTCAATGGGGTTGAGGTCAGGGCTCTGTTGCAGGCCAGTCAAGTTCTTCCACATCAATCTCGACAAACCATTTCTGTATGGACCTTGCTTTGTGCACGGGGGAATTGTCATGCTGAAACAGGAAAGAGCCTTCCACAAAATGTTGCCACAAAGTTGGAATCATCTAGAATGTCATTGTATGCTGTAGCGTTAAGATTTCCCTTCACTGGAATTAAGGGGCCTAGCCCGAACCACAAAAAACAGCCCCAGACCATTATTCCTCCTCCACCAAACTTTCCAGTTGCCACTATGGATTGGGGCAGGAAGAGTTCTCCTGGCATCCGCCAAACCCAGGTTAGTCCGTCGAGCTGCCAGGTAGTGAAGCGTGATTCATCACTCCAGGGAACGCGTTTCCACTGCTCAAATCAAATCAATTGATCACATACACGTGTTTAGCAGATGTTATTGCGGGTGTAGCAAAATGCTTGCTCCCAGAGTCCAATGGCGGCAAGCTTTTTCACCACTCCAGCCAAGCTCTTGGCATTGCGTATGGTAATCTTAGGCTGCATGAAAACCCATTTCATGAAGCTCCCGACAAACAGTTATTTTGTTGACGTTGCTTGCAGAGGCAGTTTGGAACTGAGGAAACTGTCAGAATAACTGATAACTGACCCGGGCATGGTGGTGTGGCAGGAGGATCGGAATGCCGTAAACCAAGTGGTTGTGAGTCCAAATCCCAGGTAAGGGTGCGCAGAATGATATTTACTGTATAAATGAACGTGCACAGCATCACTGTGTGTCAAATATGTATAATGAAAACATTGTATGTTAAAAGCACTGTGTTTTCTGAAGTCATGGGCTTCTAACACCAACAAACAGAGATGCCCTGAAGAGAGAACGTTACTGGAAACAGAATTTCCTGGGCTTCTAACACCAACAAACAGAGATGCCCTGAAGAGAGAACGTTACTAGAAACAGAATTTCTTGGGCTTCTAACACCAACAAACAGAGATGCCCTGAAGAGAGAACGTTACTAGAAACAGAATTTCCTGGGCTTCTAACACCAACAAACAGAGATGCCCTGAAGAGAGAACGTTACTAGAAACAGAATTTCCTGGGCTTCTAACACCAACAAACAGAGATGCCCTGAAGAGAGAACGTTACTGGAAACAGAATTTCCTGGGCTTCTAACACCAACAAACAGAGATGCCCTGAAGAGAGAACGTTACTGGAAACAGAATTTCCTGGGCTTCTAACACCAACAAACAGAGATGCCCTGAAGAGAGAACGTTACTAGAAACAGAATTTCCTGGGCTTCTAACACCAACAAACAGAGATGCCCTGAAGAGAGAACGTTACTGGAAACAGAATTTCCTGGGCTTCTAACACCAACAAACAGAGATGCCCTGAAGAGAGAACATTACTAGAAACAGAATTTCCTGGGCTTCTAACACCAACAAACAGAGATGCCCTGAAGAGAGAACGTTACTGGAAACAGAATTTCCTGGGCTTCTAACACCAACAAACAGAGATGCCCTGAAGAGAGAACGTTACTAGAAACAGAATTTCCTGGGCTTCTAACACCAACAAACAGAGATGCCCTGAAGAGAGAACGTTACTGGAAACAGAATTTCCTGGGCTTCTAACACCAACAAACAGAGATGCCCTGAAGAGAGAACGTTACTGGAAACAGAATTTCCTGGGCTTCTAACACCAACAAACAGAGATGCCCTGAAGAGAGAACGTTACTGGAAACAGAATTTCCTGGGCTTCTAACACCAACAAACAGAGATGCCCTGAAGAGAGAACGTTACTGTATTTATCTTACTGTGATTAATGATGACATGAATTTAACACAATATGAATAGTTTATGAAGGTACTCTGTACAGTAAAAAACAAAATAGTTTATGCTAAACCTTTCTGTACCATATATACAGTATAGTATATTTCAATAGATTAGGTGTGCAGAGATTAGTGGAATATGTTACAATTTAACCTCTGAATTCAATTATTTATTAAACCCGTCCTACACTACAGTTTTCACCCAAAGATTTTCCAGGAACCTTTCCTCACTTGCTTCCTAACTGTTACAAATCACTTGTCACATCCAGCTGGTTTGGCACTTAAAGGAGTGAGAAGGACATTGTGTATGTGAGTAAAGCACAAAAGGTTATACTCATATTCATTTATTTATGTACAGTTACAAGCTATCTTTGACCTTGCACATCCACTGTTTTACAACTGTGACTGACTTATGACTTCTGTAACAAGGCCAAGAAATCCTCTACACCAGGGGTCGGTAACAGGTGGGTCCGTGGGCCAAAACTGCCCCGCGGGGGATTGTTTTTGCCCCCTACCCCAAAATTTGTAATCTATTTTTTATTATTTTTATTATAGTTTTTGGTCAAAAAAGTATAAATTCACTAGGGATTCAGCCAAAAAAATCTAAATAATTGAGGAAACCTGTTGTCCGGGTTTGGCCGGGGTAGGCTGACATGCCCAGTTAAATAAATACAAAATAAAATAAAAAACTACTCCCACAAATAAAATTAAAAGAGATGTGATCGTGTCTCAATGTAATCAAGGTGTGAAATTATTGTTATTTTCTAATACAATCTAAGTTGCGGTCAATTTGCAGTGTACAAATTATTACAATTATTTTCCAGTCCCCTGGACTATTTGTTCCAACAAAAATCACGGCTCGTGGCTGAATCTAGTCGCCTACCCCCACACCCCGATCCACAAAACCAGGCAGGAAGTATCTGTGGAATCTGAACATCAGTCACACTATGCATTTTGTGTCCCAAATGGAGCCCTATTCCCTATATAGTGCACTACTTTTAAACAGGACCCCATAGGGCTCTGGTCTAAAGTAGTGCACTATAGTATATAGGAAATAGGCTTCCATTTGAGATGTACCCATAGTTCCATGAACCTAGCTTCAGTCACACTATCTATCCTGTCCTTCCCGCCATTGAACCCACAGGCTGTGTAGCATCTTGATTCAATCAACAGCTGCTTAACCCAAGGGGTGTATTACCCCCTTCGATCGCTCCCTCTGCCTCCCACTGCCTCCCTCTGCCTCCCACTGCCTCCCACTCCCTCCCACTGCCTCCCTCTGCCTCCCACTCCCTCCCTCTGCCTCCCTCTGCCTCCCACTCCCTCCCTCTGCCTCCCTCTGCCTCCCACTGCCTCCCTCTGCCTCCCACTCCCTCCCTCTGCCTCCCTCTGCCTCCCACTCCCTCCCTCTGCCTCCCACTCCCTCCCTCTGCCTCCCACTCCCTCCCTCTGCCTCCCACTCCCTCCCTCTGCCTCCCTCTGCCTCCCACTGCCTCCCACTGCCTCCCACTGCCTCCCTCTGCCTCCCTCTGCCTCCCACTCCCTCCCTCTGCCTCCCTCTGCCTCCCACTGCCTCCCTCTGCCTCCCTCTGCTTCCCTTTGCCTCTCTCTGCCTCCCTCTGCCTCCCACTGCCTCCCTTTGCCTCCCTCAACCTCCCTCTGCCTCCCTCTGCCTCCCACTGCCTCCCTCTGCCTCCCACTGCCTCCCTCTGCCTCCCACTGCCTCCCTCTGCCTCCCACTGCCTCCCTCTGCCTCCCACTGCCTCCCTCTGCCTCCCTCTGCCTCCCACTGCCTCCCTCTGCCTCCCTCTGCTTCAAGGCCTCCCTCTGCCTCCCACTGCCTCCCTCTGCCTCCCACTGCCTCCCTCTGCTTCAAGGCCTCCCTCTGCCTCCCACTGCCGCCCTCTGCCTCCCACTGTCTCCCTCTGCCTCCCTCTGCTTCAAGGCCTCCCTCTGCCTCCCACTGCCTCCCTCTGCCTCCCTCTGCCTCACTCTGCCTCCCACTGCCTCCCTCTGCCTCCCTCTGCCTCCCTCAGCCTCCCACTGCCTCCCTCTGCCTCCCTCTGCCTCCCTCTGCCTCACTCTGCCTCCCTCTGCCTCTCTCTGCCTCCCACTGCCCCTCTGCCTCCCTCTGCCTCCCTCTGCCTCCCTCTGCCTCCCACTGCCCCTCTGCCTCCCACTGCCTCCCTCTGCCTCCCTCTGCTTCAAGGCCTCCCTCTGCCTCCCACTGCCGCCCTCTGCCTCCCACTGCCTCCCTCTGCCTCCCACTGCCTCCCTCTGCCTCTCTCTGCTTCAAGGCCTCCCTCTGCCTCCCTCAGCCTCCCTCTGCCTCCCACTGCCTCCCTCTGCCTCCCACTGCCTCCCTCTGCCTCCCTCTGCCTCCCTCTGCCTCCCACTGCCCCTCTGCCTCCCACTGCCTCCCTCTGCCTCCCACAGCCTCCCTCTGCCTCCCACTGCCTCCCTCTGCCTCCCACTCCCTCCCTCTGCCTCCCACTGCCTCCCTCTGCCTCCCACTGCCTCCCTCTGCCTCCCACTGCCTCCCTCTGCCTCCCACTGCCCCTCTGCCGCCCACTGCCTCCCTCTGCCTCTCTCTGCTTCAAGGCCTCCCTCTGCCTCCCTCAGCCTCCCTCTGCCTCCCTCTGCCTCCCACTGCCTCCCTCTGCCTCCCACTGCCTCCCTCTGCCTCCCACTGCCCCTCTGCCTCCCACTGCCTCCCTCTGCCTCCCACAGCCTCCCTCTGCCTCCCACTGCCTCCCTCTGCCTCCCACTGCCTCCCTCTGCCTCCCACTGCCTCCCTCTGCCTCCCACTGCCTCCCTCTGCCTCCCACTGCCTCCCTCTGCCTCCCACTGCCCCTCTGCCTCCCACTGCCTCCCTCTGCCTCCCACAGCCTCCCTCTGCCTCCCACTGCCTCCCACTCCCTCCCTCTGCCTCCCACTGCCTCCCTCTGCCTCCCACTGCCTCCCTCTGCCTAAAAGTAATTTGTTTGGGCAGTGGCCTAGCTCTGGGTTGGAGCACCACAGGGTTGTCTGCATGGGCTAAGGCACGGTTAGTTATTCTTAGCTGTGGAATCAATCCTTTGCAACCAACTGCAAGGAACCTCCTCTGACACATGGGGAAAGTTGTATGAACAGATTTAAACAAAATCACCTTAGAATCATAAATATTTGGAACACAGAACTGTCCACTCTCATTCTCTACATCCCGTACTAAAAACTGAAAATGGTTTTAATAAAAGGCATTACTGTAAACGTATTCTAAGTTATATTAAATGTTGTCATTGTATAGTTCTTCAACTACA
This sequence comes from Oncorhynchus kisutch, assembly GCF_002021735.2. Taxonomy (NCBI): domain Eukaryota; kingdom Metazoa; phylum Chordata; class Actinopteri; order Salmoniformes; family Salmonidae; genus Oncorhynchus; species Oncorhynchus kisutch. The sequence goes on along the minus strand of NC_034179.2, from coordinate 8,616,563 downwards.
AGAGGTTGAATTGTGAAAAGGAACATGCAGTATTATGTGATTGACCACACACACACACACACACACACACACACACACACACACACACACACACACACACACACACACACACACACACACACACACACACACACACACACACACACACACACACAACAGGTGGATAATTGTACATATAATGCCATGCTGTTTGCCACATGTGAGACAGGTCTGCCTCCCAAATGGCACCCTATTCCCTACATAGTGTGCTACTTTTAAACAGGACCCCATTGGGCTCTGGTCTAAAGTAGTGCACTATATAGGGAATAGGGTTCTATAGGGCTCTGGTCTAAAGTAGTGCACTATATAGGGAATAGGGTTCTATAGGGCTCTGGTCTAAAGTAGTGCACTATATAGGGAATAGGGTTCCATAGGGGCTCTGGTCTAAAGTAGTGCACTATATAGGGAACAGGGTGCCATTTGGGGATGCACAGAGAAGATGCCTCGTCCTTATCCAGCTCAGGAAAACGCTTCTGACTGAGGTTCTTCAATGAGAGCATGGAAAATGCATATCAGTGGCATTTGTCACACCCTGATCTGTTTCACCTGTCTTTGTGATTGTCTCCACCCCCCTCCAGGTGTCGCCCATCTTCCCCATTATCCCCTGTGTATTTATACCTGTGTTCTCTGTTTGTCTGTTGCCAGTTAGTTTGTTTCGTCAAGCCTACCAGCGTTTTCCCCTCTGTTCCTGTCTCTCGATTGTTCCTGTTTTCCCGGTGTTGACCATTTCTGCCTGCCCTGACCCTGAGCCTGCCCTGCCCCTGCCCTGACCCTGAGCCTGCCCTGACCCTGTCTGCCGTCCTGTACCTTTGCCCCACCTATCTGGATTACTGACCCCTGCCTGCCCTTGACCTGTCTTTTGCCTGCCCTTGTGGGATTAGTAAACTGTTGATACTTCGACATTGTCTGCATCTGGGTATTGAAACGTGATAGCATTGAACAGTAGCACTAATCACAACAACAACAACAACAACAACAACAACAACAAAGTGATGATATATCATGTAATCTTATAGGGGTTTACAATGTTTATCATATCAATAGGGACTGAATGCTATTGTAAACAAAGGACTCAAATCTGTATTATTGAATTAGATAAGTCAATGTTTTGCTTGTTAGGCTTCCTGGATAGTTTAGTGTGTCAAATTATACACCCTTTGTGACAAGATTGACTGAAAACTGGGACAATGTAATGATGATAAAGGGTATATAATGCATATTCACATGCATGTACCTAGCTACCCTCTTGTTCAACAACAAGGTGCCCTCCATGATATCTAAAATCATAGTAGTTGTCAACATACAGTATAATTTCAACATCATCTGTGTAAATAATAGTATAGGGTACTGCTCCTTCCCTGCAGAGATAAATGTTGACGCCTATTTTTCGCTCTTTAGTACAGAGCTGATGTACCATAGCTACCCTGGGCTGATATATGAGAGAGAGGCAGACCCGAGTTCATGCAGAAGCCGTGTGAACAGCAACACTTTCATCAATGTTTTTACTCTGACCAGAGGCTTTTCAGTCTCTACAAATATTATTTCCACTGAAGGTGTAGGCCTATGAATGAAAACATCTCGTGACTTAAACCATTGTTATAACACTATAAAATATAAAATACAAATGACTTAACTTTTGTATAATAAATACATTTACCTTTTTTAACCGGTTATGGATCAAAGTTTGAAATACTTGAGTCACAACCAAGCCAATCCCGATGATCAGTAGACTGGCGCAAACAATCCCGACTCCATATATCGCACAAGATCTTCGCGTCATGATAAAGGTGACTCCGAGACAACAGTGCGTAAAAGTTCGACCACTGCGTAGAAGAAGCGGAGGATGATGCCGTTGAAACGTGGCTACTGAGCCTGCTGTGGTTTTATCTGCAAGTTCCCTTCACTGTGTAAACGGTAACAAAGAAACTTATTGAAAGTTGACCTTGTTGACTGATCTTTGTGGTCCGTTTTTCTGTTTCTGCAAGATGTGACAGAACTTCTAATTCTGCAGGAGCGACCGTTTTTTAGTCGACAAAATGAATAATAACGGTAATCGTTTCTTTATTCTTCTTAGTTTATAGGCGGTCCAAGAAAGGGGAATTAAGCTAACTTTAATTAACCATCCGCTTTCTGGTTAATAGTGTAACAGATATTTCACAGCAAAAAGGAGTTGGACTGCAGTCCGGGGTGGTGAAGGTGTAGTAAGCTGTATAAAACATGCCAGTGGATATTTGTAGCGTCCTACAAGGTCACACTTGTGCCCTCCGTGCGTTAGCGAATGTTGATTGGTCACAACTTAACGGCTGTTGTCTCCCCTCAACACGTGTGTCAGTGCTGTTACAGGCTGGGGCTGTGGTCTCAGAGCATGTCGTATTATTCTGTACATACATCCGAGACACTCCATTTAGTATGACGTTTCCTATGGTATGTATTACTTTGTGGATGTCCATCACCCATTGCATATAATATGTTACGAATTTGTCTACAATACGTAATATATAATACAAATTGTAGCCTAATTATATTTTATGAATTTGCTAAACTGAGGCTGTGGTCGTATTATTCTGTAGGCTCTGTCAATCCAAGTCACTCCATTCATTATATGTTACGTTTTGAATGAAATGTCTTCACTTGTGGACGTCCATCACCCATTTCGTATAATATGTTACGAATTAGAAAAACATACAATATGTTACACATTTTCTAAACATTCTATACGTTACGAATTCTAGCTAGGTGTCTAGGTAGCTAATGTTAGCTAGGCTAGTGGTTAGGGTTAAGTTTAAGAGTTAGGTTAAAGGGTTAAAGTTAGGGGAATGGCTTAGCTAAACGGGTTAATGTTAGGGTTAAAGGCAAGGTTTAGCTAACATGCTAAGTAGCTATTTGCAAAGTAGCTAAAAAAAACTAGTATGAAGTTTAAAGAAAATGAATTGGCTATAATTGTCAGTGATGAGATTCGAACTCGCAACCTTTGGGTTGTTCTATGAGTTAATCTTCATCAATTTTTGTGAATTCTGAAGAATTTGAGTCATATTAAAATCACATAAAGAAACAGAAAGGCTTCATAATTCATATAGATCAAAAATAAATGTATCAACTCACTACTGTAAGTCGCTCTGGATAAGAGCGTCTGCTAAATGACAGGTTGTGTTAACTGAGTGCTATTATTTCATAGAACAAAACTTATAAGAACTCCTAAGCCTGTGTTAACCTCAGACCTTATTTTCTGTGTTCATTTCAAAACCCTATTCTTTCCCCATACATTTTTCGCAAAGGGATGGCTGGACGAACCAGACTACAAGCTAATGAGCTCTATAGAAATCTCAGATGACACTTGTAGGTGATGTCATGGTGACATTGGCTAGTTTAGTTGATGTGTAGAAATAAGTAATCGGGGTCTAACTGTCATCTAGTGCCGAACTGCGCATGTGCAGGCCGTCAAACAAACGCACTACTTTCGATATAAAGTTGTTTTTGACTAAAAATTAAGGTTAGGGTTTCTGGTAGGGACATCCCAAGGATTCCAGGTAGCACGGACCCTGCAATAAAGAGCTAGAGCTCCGGATTCCGATGCCCAGGCTCAATGGCAAAAACGTGCTCACAAACTGTTCGCATGAAGAAAAAAAAAACTTTAAATTGTTAAATACATTTACGATGCATTTGATAATGGATCAATTACATTAACCATCAATTTAAAAAATATTGACACATAAAAAAGTGATGGTAAAAATGGTGAAATAGCCATTAGTACTTGCCAAATTCTAATAAGCTTGGTTGAATGATGGTTTATAAATGCACCTAAAATGATCATACGGCAAACTCTTATTCCATAATGTAACCTTGCAAGGGTTTCACTTTCGAGGGAACATCCTCACTTTTGGATGGGATATATTGGTGCAAGGCATCATGTCATAATCTGCTCCAAATAACGATGACCTCGAAGAAGCCCGTGTGTTTACACTGACGCCATGTAAACAGGGAGAAAAGAAAGGGGTCGAGAAGAACGTCATTGTGAAAAATCCAGACATGAAAGATTGCTGTGAAAGAAACAGTCTTGTAGATCAAAAACTTCAACACAGGAGAGGGAAAGTAAGTTTTCCATGCAATTTTATTATCTTTTTTTTGGGATACATGAACTCTGCTGGACGATTTAGCATTGGTAGTTAACTAGCCTAGTGTTCGCTAGCTGGCTAACTGTAGGTAGCAAACGTTAGCTGGCCTACAGTACCAACTAGGTACTTCATAGTCTTCATAGTCATAAATCCTGTGCAACAAGTAGTGACAACCTTGTACTTATGCAGATATTACAAATATGTACTCTGTGGTGTATTACTGTGTTTATGGCTCTGTTTTTGGCGGCAAGTAGCCGAGTGGGTAGAGTGTAGAGGCGGCAGGTAGTCTAGTGGGTAGAGTGTAGAGGCGGCAGGGTAGCCTAGTGGTTAGAGTGTAGAGGTGGCAGGTAGTCTAGTGGGTAGAGTGTAGAGGCGGCAGGTAGCCTAGTGGGTAGAGTGTAGAGGTGGCAGGTAGCCTAGTGGTTAGAGTGTAGAGGCGGCAGGTAGCCTAGTGGTTAGAGTGTAGAGGCGGCAGGTAGCCTAGTGGGTAGAGTGTTGAGGTGGCAGGTAGTCTAGTGGTTAGAGTGTAGAGGTGGCAGGTAGCCTAGTGGGTAGAGTGTAGAGGCGGCAGGTAGCCTAGTGGTTAGAGTGTAGAGGTGGCAGGTAGTCTAGTGGGTAGAGTGTAGAGGCAGCAGGTAGCCTAGTGGTTTGAGTGTAGAGGCGGCAGGTAGCCTAGTGGTTAGAGCGTTGGGCCAGTAACCGAAAGGTTGCTGGATAGAATGCCCAAGTTGACAAGGTAAAAATCTATCGTTCAGCCCCTGAGCAAGGCAGTTAACCCACTGTTCCCCATGCACTGAAGACATGAATGTCGATTAAGGAAGCCCCCCCCCCCCCCCCCCCCCCTATAGCGGGTTTAGCCTTTCACTTGGATGTCAACGAGGTTCAGGTTGTCCTAATGGGTAACGTATACATTAATCCTATGTTTAAAAAAATAAAATCTGTGATGGCACCCGTATGGTAGACCCCTGTCAGTGAGGTTAACCTATATCTGATCTGTTTTTGTAAATTAAACCAGGTTAACCCAAATGGAAGACTTTTTGGGGCACAAGTGCTAGCAACAACATTGAGTGGAGATTATGAAGAGTGGGCATTCACGGGTAGGCAGTTAGATCCTTTTGAGCCTCTAAACTTTGATCTCGGACACCCAGCAAATCTGTCCACAAGACATTAGAACCTTGTGACAGTTATTACTAAATCGGATGCAGCTGAGAAGAAACTAAACACTAAATTGGACGACTTATGCTTGTTACAATGCTCGTCATCAACGGGCAAGTTTCCACTAAATTCATTACACTGTAATAAAGATGTCTTGAAATGAAGTGTTAAGGATCAAACTATAGGGGGAAATTTAGGGTTGGAACTGGGAACTCTTATAAATGTCAAATTAGCCTCGTGGTTAGTGAGAGTATCAGCAAAAAGGGTTAATCAATATGGACCCCATCCCTTAACACTGCTAACAGGAGCCTCTGATCTGTCCTGGCCAATAGGGTAAGATGTGTTCTTCCCACCGCTGCTGTGTGGAGCAACACGTCTGGTCAGTGAGACTACAGTAAAACAAGGTAAACGCCATCTAGTGGACTGCACAACACATGACAGTCTTCTGACGAAAAGAGGTACATGTTACACACTACAGTAGCTAGTGATACCTACTGTGTAGCAAAACAGGGCAGGTGTGAAATTCCTGGTATCACCACATATCTGCTGCTGACTTTTCTTTACGGATTATTATTTTTTTCACAATTTCTTAAATTGATTGATTTGTATCCTGACCATAACAAAATCAGCCAAAATATGTAGGGATGGCAGGTAGCCTAGTGGTTAGGTCGTTGGGCCAGTTACCAAAAGGTTGCTGGATTGAATCCCAGAGCTGACAGGGTAAAAAAAAAAAAATGTTGTTCTGACCCTGAACAAGGCAGTTAACCCACTGTTCCCCGGTAGGACTACATATGCATCCTCGTGTGGTTTTTGGAACATGGCTAAAAGAAGTCTGGAGATGTTGTTATTACAGGTACCTAACCACCCTGCTATCTCTGTCAACAACCACTCTCAGTGTCCCAAATGGCACCCTATCCCCTATATAGTGCACTACTTTTGACCAGAGCCCTGGGATCCTTAGTGAAAGTAGTGCACTACATAGGGAATAGGTTGTTATTTGGAACAGAACCACTGTCCTATCTCCCCCGACAACGATGGAACTCCAAACACACATACTGTCCCACATTTTGTTACATCACAGCCTTATTCTAAAATTGATTTTTTTTAAATCCTCAGCAATTTACACACAATATCTCATAACGACAAAGTGAAAACAGGTTTTTAGACATGTCTGAAAATGAATAAATAACAGAAATACCTTATTTACATAAGTATTAAGACCCTTTGCTATGAGACTCAAAAATGAGCTCAGGTGCATCCTGTTTCCATTGATCATCCTTAAGATGTTTCTACAACTTGATTGGATTCCGCCTGTGGTAAATTCAATTGATTGGACATGATTTGGAAAGGCACACACCTGTTTATATAAGGTCCTACAGTTGACAGTACATGTCAGAGCAAAAACCAAGCCATGAGGTCAAAGGATGTGTCTGTAGCGCGCCGAGACAGGATTGTGTCGAGGCACAGATCTGGGGGATTTTTTTATTTTTTTTTACAGGCTATTTAGAGTTTTCCAAAAGTCACCTAAAGACTATCAGACCATGATAAACAAGATTCTCTGATCTGATGAAACCAAGATTGAACTCTTTGGCCTGAATGCCAAGTGTCACTTCTAGAGGAAACCTGGCACCATCCCTACAGGGAAGCATGCTGGGGCAGCATCATGTTGTGGAGAGGTTTTTCAGCGGAAGGGCCTGAGAGACTAGTCAGGATCAAGGCAAAGATGAACATAGCAAAGTACAGAGAGATTGATGACAACCTGCTCAGGACTTCAGACTGGGTAAAAGGTTCACCTCCCAACAGGACAACAACCCTAAGCACACAGCCAAGATAACGCAGGAGTTGCTCTGGGACAAGTCTCTGATTGTCCTTGAGTGGCCCAGCCAGAGCCTGGACTTGAACCTGATTTAACATCTCTAGACAGACCTGATAATAGCTGTGCAGCGACTCTCCCCATCATTCTGACAGAGCTTGAGAGGATCTGCAGAGTCAAATGGGAGAAACTCCCCAAATACAGGTGTGCCATGATTGTAGCGTCATACCCAAGAAGACTCAATGCTATAATCTCTGTCAAAGGTGATTCAACAAAGTACTGAGTAAAGGGTCTGAATACTTATGTAAATGTGATCTTTTTAATAAATGAGCAAAATGTCCAAATACCTGTTTTTGCGTTGTCGTTATGGGTTATTGTGTGTAGATTGATGGGAGTCATCACTAAATGTGAAAAAAAGTCTAGGGGTCTGAATACTTTCCGAATGCACCGTATGTCACAAATGGTGTGATTAACAAAAGACGAGGTTGGGGGTGATAGTTTTCCCACAGTGTTGAGGAATGCTCCATTCACTAGTTCATATTGTTAGTCAGACCCCAAGCTCCAAGTCTTGGCTCACCTTCTGTGGCTGACACGGATGACTACTAACCAGGCCGCCATGTTTGGCAGCGATGACAAATGACAGCGATGGAGTTGGCAAGAGCACAATCAGGCTTAGGACCAGGCTAGATGACCGCATAGGTTGGTTTACTGTACTGTATGTGAATAACAGGATGGGGATGATGAGAGAGGACTAGAGCTGTTGCACCAGACCATGACCCCCGTCTTGACCCCTAATCTATTATACTGCAACAGAAGGTGTTGATTCAGGGACTTTTCCTTTCTCTGTGTTACAATGAAACCTCTTAATTCTTCAACTCCAGGGGCGGTAGGGTAGCCTAGTGGTTAGAGTGTTGGACTAGTAACCGGAAGGTTGCAAGTTCAAATCCCCGAGTTGACAAGGTACAAATCTGTCATTCTGCCCCTGAACAACACAGTTAACCCACTAGGCCGTCATTGAAAATAAGAATTTGTTCTTAACTGACTTGACTAGTTAAATAAAGGGAACATTTAAATAAAAAATATCAAATCCGTCCGTGATTAGAAGTCCTATAGGGTGACAGATAATTGGCCAGGGTAGGCAGTCATTGTAAATAAGAATTGGTTCTTTAACTGACTTGCCTAGGTTACATTTAAAAAAAATAAAAAAACCTCCTACACTTGTAGGATTGTCTGCTAAAATCACACCAATGGACGAAGAATGGAATATAGTCTATGTTTGGCAGAACTAGACCAAACCCCTAGCACAGAACCATGGACTTTTATCTGGGACTGACCATAATCATATATCTCTGCATGGTTGGATCTTCCACTAACACACCAGACTATAAACTGAACCACCCCCACTGAACTACTGCTGCTGAATTCATGTGAGACCACTGTGCTCCTGAACTCTGCATACGTGAGACCACTGTGCTCCTGAACCCTGCATATATGAGACCACTGTGCTCCTGAGCCCTGCATATGTGAGACCACTGTGCTCCTGAACCCTGCATATGTGAGACCACTGTGCTCCTGAACTCTGCATATGTGAGACCACTGAGCTCCTGAACTCTACATATGTGAGACCACTGTGCTCCTGAACCTTGCATATGTGAGACCACTGTGCTCCTGAACTCTGCATATGTGAGACCACTGTGCTCCTGAACTCTGCATATGTGAGACCACTGTGCTCCTGAACTCTGCATATGTGAGACCACTGTGCTCCTGAACTCTGCATATGTGAGACCACTGTGCTCCTGAACTCTGCATATGTGAGACCACTGTGCTCCTGAACTCTGCATATGTGAGACCACTGTGCTCCTGAACTCTGCATATGTGAGACCACTGTGCTCCTGAACTCTGCATATGTGAGAGTCTACACCAGCTCTGTCTACACCAGTTCTGGGTTCAAATAGTAATTGATTTGTTGCAAATAATTTAGCTGCTATTGACGGAGGTTGTCTGGTGCAATGGAATAGTCTAGTCCTAAAAGTACAAACACCATCTATCTGGAACTCCAGGCAGACTCAGTAAAGCAACAAATTCGATGGGAGAAAAAAAAACTCCAAATACTATTTGAACCGAAGTCTGACCCACCCAACTCCGAGAGGATAGGAGCCATAGCATGGTAAAAAGGTGTCAGTGACCTACCTTGCAGACGTGGAGATGCCCTCATTTTGACCCCGGGTAAAGTGTTCTTAGAACACGCCCCCCCCCCCCACCCCACCGATGATCGTTGCCCTTGGCAACCCTTATCAGATAGATTAGCACCTCTAGTATAAGTGGCCGGTCGAGGCTCCTCTAGTCTCATTTACACAGAATTCAGGAGTCTAGTCTCTGCTCTCTTCAACATGAGGACAGCACAGTACATTGCCCTCTTCATGTTCCTGACTCTGCTCTGCCCAATCCAGGTAGGATGCTAGGTCTTTGATCTTGTCCACCAGCCGGTTCACTCTATGCAATACACAATGGAGCCTGGGAAGAGGTTAGCCTATATCTGATCTGATGATATATCAGCTTGGCATTAACATGAAGTTTATTTAGTCCTTTGCCTTTTGGATCAAGGTCTAAAATTGTATTGGGAAATTTGCTAGCATTGCTGCAGGTTCAGATTACTGCAGGTTGTAACTTCAGTGTCTGTCTGTGTTGTAACAGACTATCTATAGAATGACTTCCGTCAGGCTGTTTCAGTGAACGAACCATGTTTCAATGAGACTGAAAATAAAATCATGCACACTGCATTTGTTTATAAAGGAGAATGACGTTACGCCTTCCTCCACCTTCCTAAGGTGCAAACCGCTCCTGTGCCTGAGGATTGGACGGGCCTGATCACCCGAGCCAAGCGCTCTCTCCTTTGGCGATGGAATACTCTGAAGCCCGTTGGCACAAGCTGCAGAGAGCACGACGAGTGCGGGACCAAATACTGCAGGTACTGGATTTGAATAGGGAGAGCTATAAATCAAACCAGAACACTAGCTTATACTAATTTCCAGTGCTATGCTCCTATTCAAAACAATTCTTTCCATTTTTAACACATTTTCTAATCTTTGGATATTTTTGACCCATTTGTTTACAGGAAAAAGATCTGTTCGTTCCAGGTTTTTATTTCTTGAACTGAAATATATAACTCTGGACACAGCCAGAACAACAATCAATGGAGAAGCAACAATCAATGGAGAAGCAACAATCAATGGAGCCTGTCAATGGAATGCCTAACTGTACAAACTGATGTCACAGGATTTTAATTGGCTCGCCAAATATTTGGTAAAAACAGCTAACCAACTAATTTGAATAGCTCGATAACCACTTCCTAACTGATAAAAAAATTTAATAATAATGTACCAGGTACAGTCTAACAGTAAGCTGTAAATGTTGTAAAGTTACGTGAACCCTGTGTCAGTATGTCCAATCAGATAATAGCATTCCCATTGGAGATACTTCATCTATCCAATCAACAAAATGTTTTAAAACTAAATACAGACAATGCACTCAAACCAACATGAAGCAGTTTATTGACAAGAAAAAAAGAATGTCTGCGGAAGATATGTTTAAAACTGTGACGATGCCATGGAGACATTATTTATTTGTAAATTATTTATTTGTATATAATTGTCAAGATTGTACACACACAATGTAAATAATGTTAAAATATATTATTGCATTTTTTTGTGACATGGTAGTGAAAGTATTTTATTGTTTCTTACAACAACAACAAAAAACCCATATGCAGGTTCTCTCTCTTATAGAGCAAACATAATACCACACATGTCCAATAACAATTATAACTCATACTAGTTCAGATGAAGGACAGAAAAATGAATACGAAAAAAAGTAGTCTGCAACTTATGCATACCAGTGATCGGAACATAGAGTTGTGAACATTACTTGGATGCTCCACAGATGGTCATACTATCAACAAAGTACCTGTTGATATACCATCTGTTGATAAGCAACTGCTTGCTAAGGTTATAACTGCTTGCTAAGGTTAGTGTTAACTAACTAGTTTTAGACTAAGAGGTTAGGGTAAGGGTTACGTTTAGGGTAAGGATAAAGTTTAGGGTTAGTAGATTGCTAGTTGAATGTTAACCGATACTCTTTTATCACGCTAAAATAGACCAGAATACACATGCCTGTCCGTTGTGAAATTGGTTCATCACAAAAATAAAGAAATTGGAAACAACGTTTTCAAATGCAGATTCCCAGAAGCAGGAATATCAGCATATGATTTGCCACTTCTCTCAGTGATCACAAGCCCAGGCAGCAGAACATTGTTGTCCAGTATTTTCTCATGCGTCTACACTCTTACTTAGTACTGTTTTGACACGGTATCAATTAGCAATGATATATTTAACAGTGGATTCTAATGCCTGCTGACTAAATACATGTCCTAATGTATGTACAGATTCACTGATGTTTGATAAAATGTTGATAACATCCCCCTATACGTATGTAGGTATGTAGTTATAATCAGAAGTGGTGAAAATTCCATTTCAATTCAGTCAACCCAGGATAAATAAAAAAAAATAAGTTAACCACCTGAATTTAAATGGAATTGACCCCTACCCTGTAGCTCTTATTTCACACAAACCGGACAGATCATTCCTCTTAGGCCGACCAGACAGATCATTCCTCATAGGCCGACCAGACAGATCATTCCTCATAGGCCGACCAGATCATTCCTCATAGGCCGACCAGATCATTCCTCATAGGCCGACCAGACAGATCATTCCTCATAGGCCGACCAGACAGATCATTCCTCATAGGCCGACCAGACAGATCATTCCTCATAGGCCGACCAGACAGATCATTCCTCATAGGCCGACCAGACAGATCATTCCTCATAGGCCGACCAGACAGATCATTCCTCATAGGCCGACCAGACAGATCATTCCTCATAGGCCGACCAGACAGATCATTCCTCATAGGCCGACCAGACAGATCATTCCTCATAGGCCGACCAGACAGATCATTTCTCATAGGCCGACCAGACAGATCATTTCTCATAGGCCGACCAGACAGATCATTCCTCATAGGCTGACAAGCAGTATAAAAACATATATAAGTGACAATGTCACCGGGGTGTGTAATATAAGAATAACTTCCCTGCGCTGACGCCAGCAGTCCAATTGGGGGATGTTTTGATACACTGTAAATCTTCAATTAAAAGTCTCATATAGCCACCTGTCCCTTTTAATAGCCAGGCGACGGCACATATTTCAGCAAATAAACGGCCATTTCAAATAAACGGCTGGGCTATAAATGAATTATTTTACGAGGTTGACATGAATTGTTTACGAGGTTTGACTTGTTACATTAAACAATTCGGTAACGACTCAAATTATAGCAATCATCCGTCTTTAATCGTCATTAAAAGAAACCTCTAGCATTTGGCTGCTAACAGCTGAGAACTGCTAACTAACTGGCTAGCACAAAAACAGTCAACAACTTCGGGAGTACAGAGCCCCGGTCAGATCGCCCTCTAGTTAGTGGTGAAAGTAAGATCTTCCGAAAATGCACAGTCAAAGAAGAGAATCATTATTCTGTCAAGGAAACATTTTTTTTCTCTAAATAAAAGGCATACTAACAGAAAATAAACTTGACAGTATGTAAATGATTAGAATGCTGGAAGTGAATGCTGGAATTAAACAATTAACTATGGAAATTAACAAAAAGTTGTGTGCATTAAGGAAATAGACGCCTGGCTCAAATAGAAGCCTGTCTCTAATATACATCTGTTGTGTTAAGTGATTTAAGCAAATAAACACCCAGGCTATTAATTGAAGTTTTACAACATTCCGAACCCTAATAATGACAGTGATAGATTATAATAATATTGCAATTCTTTTCAACAGCCTCTCAATGGCTGACATGATCTTGGCAATCTGCCCGAGCTTCTATCCTCTCCCATTCCCTACTATCAGTGTTCCATCTCTCTGGATGACCCTAAAACACAACATTTAAAAGCAAGAAAAAATATTAAATAAAATGTACAGTCAGCTTCCGTGTAATTCATGTAAAAAAAAAACAACACAATTTTGGATAAAAATAAAAAACAGATTAAAATGTCAGACTTTAGAAATAATTTTAACTATTCATTTTCAAAGATTAAAAAACATTCTCAATCCGGTTCCTGATCTAGCCTTACAGTAGAGTCAATAGTGAGGTTATGGTTACAGGGTAGAAGCTGATTCAATCTGGTAAAGTGGAGATAGTACACAGTCAGAACCCTTGATATTGTTAACAAAAACATGGATGGCAATCCTAATCCTGTCCTCCCAGGATACCACTATATCCGGTGGAGCGAATTCTACTTCTTGTGGGACTAGGACTTCAGAAGGGGCTGGCGTTCGGCAGAAGAGCTCTGAGGAGAACATTTTAAGAAAAAAAAAATCAATATTTAGTCCGATCTGATTTCAGATCTGTTTTCAGATAACGAGCCTTACATGTTGTGTACCCCAGGACTCAAGTATAAAGTATAAAAGGACTTGGCTCGAGAAAAAAGGACTTGAGTATGAAGGGCTGAGTTTTACGCAAGGGTCTAGGGACTCAACTCTGACTTAGAAGTTTGACTGACGAGACCTACATGTGTTCTTGATGGTTGATTTCGCCCTTGTACATCGTTAGATAAGAAAAAACAGACCAACAGCCAGCCAGCTATACCTAGTAATGACTCTCTTTAAGCACATATTGTTTTGATAACATCCTGAGTGGGGAACATGCATCCATCATAGAAAGCTGTGTGGGAGTTCTCCGGATGCTGCCAAGGTTACTTTACATTTTTTTTTATACCAAAACATTATTGAATACTCGATTCTGATTGGCTGAATACAGTTCTTTGTGGGAACCGCCCCTGATAACGTGTCGGGAGCCTTCTCTTCCTCCAGTTTCCTGGTATTATTACACTAACATGTAGCTACAGGGTGGAGTTGTTTATGACTTACATAACTACTCCCAAAATGGAACAGATGACATCTTCATGAAGTCATAGGTTTCCCAAACTCTGTCCTGGGGCCCCCCCCGGGGCCACGTTTTGGTTTTTGCCGTAGCACTACACAGCTGATTCAAATAATGAACCTTGATAAGGAGTTGGTTACTGGAATCAGCTGTGTAGTGCTAGGGCAAAACCAAAACGTGCACCCGGAGGGGGGGGGGGGGCCAGGACAGAGTTTGGGAAACCTTGACGTAGCCTATGACTTCATGAAGATGTCACCTGTGGGCCGTTAACCCACTGTTCCTAGACCAGTTAGCCCACTGTTCCTAGACCAGTTAGCCCACTGTTCCTAGACCAGTTAGCCCACTGTTCCTAGACCAGTTAGCCCACTGTTCCTAGACCAGTTAGCCCACTGTTCCTAGACCAGTTAACCCACTGTTCCTAGACCAGTTAACCCACTGTTCCTAGACCAGTTAGCCCACTGTTCCTAGACCAGTTAGCCCACTGTTCCTAGACCAGTTAACCCACTGTTCCTAGACCAGTTAACCCACTGTTCCTAGACCAGTTAACCCACTGTTCCTAGACCAGTTAACCCACTGTTCCTAGACCAGTTAGCCCACTGTTCCTAGACCAGTTAACCCACTGTTCCTAGACCAGTTAACCCACTGTTCCTAGACCAGTTAGCCCACTGTTCCTAGACCAGTTAGCCCACTGTTCCTAGACCAGTTAGCCCACTGTTCCTAGACCAGTTAACCCACTGTTCCTAGACCAGTTAACCCACTGTTCCTAGACCAGTTAACCCACTGTTCCTAGACCAGTTAACCCACTGTTCCTAGACCAGTTAACCCACTGTTCCTAGACCAGTTAACCCACTGTTCCTAGACCAGTTAACCCACTGTTCCTAGACCAGTTAACCCACTGTTCCTAGACCAGTTAACCCACTGTTCCTAGACCAGTTAACCCACTGTTCCTAGACCAGTTAACCCACTGTTCCTAGACCAGTTAACCCACTGTTCCTAGACCAGTTAACCCACTGTTCCTAGACCAGTTAACCCACTGTTCCTAGACCAGTTAACCCACTGTTCCTAGACCAGTTAACCCACTGTTCCTAGACCAGTTAACCCACTGTTCCTAGACCAGTTAACCCACTGTTCCTAGACCAGTTAACCCACTGTTCCTAGACCAGTTAACCCACTGTTCCTAGGCCAGTTAACCCACTGTTCCTAGACCAGTTAACCCACTGTTCCTAGGCCGTCATTATAAATACGTTTTATTTATTAACTGACTTACCTAGTTAAATAAATAAAAAATAAAAAAAGTGCACTACTTTGGACCTGAGCCCTACGACACATGAATGACCTATGACCTCTCACCTCTGGGATCCGTTGACGACACTGGGCCACCATGAAGATCACGCCCAGGAGGATGCCTAAGCCAATCAGCATAAAGGGTATGTTGACCACTATGTTGCCCTCCGCCACGATCACCTGCAGCTGTTTGGCCGATACCTCATCGATCACAACACTCTGTGGGGAGAAGAGAAGACATAAGGGGGTCATACATGCTTATGTCAAGTCATACCATGCATTATAACTGGATCATAATGCATTATACCTGCAGGCTAAAATGTAACACGTAAGAGGTAACAGGTAAAGAGTTAAATAGCTGAGGAACGCTCAACTCTGTTCTCTTATATTGAGGCAGAGTTGAGTTATAACTGGTCAGGCGATGTGCTAACAACAACATAATCAAGTGTGTCTGTGTGCAAGATAACCTGTGATGTTCTGTTGACAAAACCAGATCGTGGTGACAAAGTCATGACTTCCGGACTTGTCTCCGTGCTGCTAAGGCTGTTTGTTGATACTTGCAAAACTTTTATTTTATTTTGTACTTTTAATAAAAATATAGATTTAACACATTTACCAACATCTTTGCCCCCCCCCCCAACTTTTGTCATTCAACCTTTTCACCCCGGACACTTTATGTGGACAAGGTTCTACAGGACCCCCACCAGCCGAAGCTAAGTAGTAACATTAACACTTTGCCATCGAATTGTCGCTGTACTCATATACAGGAGAACTATCGCCTTATGGTGAGGATAGCCGTGTTGCAAGCCCAGCTTCAGACGCAATCGCTAGGCAAGGGTAATTTCAGTGTAGGAAAGAATGAAACGGTGACTGTGCCACCAGTAACTACAGATAGTAGTATAAATCCCCTCGCACGGTCCCCGCAGCCAGACAACTTTCTCAAGGCTTCTGGAAAGAAATGCTGTTCAACCGGTGACGTTCATTCAGCCGACAGAAACTTTCAACCGGTTCTCCCCATGAAGCAACGAGTCGGAGTCAGAGGCCGAGCCTTCTCTGGTCTCTCCTCCAACCGTTACGGGGTCTGAGCCTTCTCTGGTCTCTCCTCCAACCGTTACGGGGTCTGAGCCTTCTCTGGTCTCTCCTCCAACTGTTACGGGGTCTGAGCCTTCTCTGGCCTCTCCTCCAACCGTTACGGGGTCTGAGCCTTCTCTGGTCTCTCCTCCAACCGTTACGGGGTCTGAGCCTTCTCTGGTCTCTCCTCCACCCGTTACGGGGTCTGAGCCTTCTCAGGTCTCTCCTCCACCCGTTACGGGGTCTGAGCCTTCTCAGGTCTCTCCTCCAACCGTTACAGCGTCTGAGCTGCCGAAGCCTCCCACTATTAGCTCGGACAAATTGAAAACCCTAGTCATTGGCAACTCTATTACCCGCCAGTGTTAAGACTTTAAAAGAATCATCCAGCGATCAAACACTGTTTACCAGGGGGCAGGGCAACCGACGTTAAGGCTAATCTGAAGATGGTGATGGCTAAAGATAAAACTAGTGAGTGTAGAGAGTATAGAGATATTGTTATCCATGTCGGCACCAACGATGTTCGGATGAAACAGTCAGAGGTCACCAAGCGCAACACAGTTTCAGTGCGTAAATTAGCTAGAACTATGTATCGACATCGAGTAATTGTCTCTGGCCCCCTTCCAGTTAAGGAGAGTGATGAGCTCTACAGCAGTTTCACAACTCAATCGCTGGTTGAAAACTTTTTTGCCCCTCAATATAGCACTTGAAGATAATTGGCCCTCTTTCTGGGACTCACCCACAAACAGGACCAAGCCTGGCCTGCTGAGGAGTGACAGACTCCGTCCTAGCTGGAGTGGTGCTCTCATCTTATCAACATAGACAGGGCTCAAATTCCTCTACCACCACAATGAGACAGCCAGTGAAGTCTGCCACTAGCACAGTCAGTGAGATCAGCTCAGCTATCCCCATTGAGACTGTCTGCGCCGTAATCTAGGTTGAGCAAAACTAAACATGACGCTGTTCGCCTTAGCAATCTCACTGGAATAAAGACCCTGCATTCCTGTCATTATTGAAAGAGATTGTGATCTCTCACATCTCAAAAAAAAGGGCCCCTTACTGTTAGATCCCTCACTTCAAAGGCAGTTATAGTCAATGAACTAATCACTGATCAAAATCTTGATGTGATTGGCCTGACTGAAACATGGCTCAAGCCTGATGAATTTACTGTGTTTAAATGAGGCCTCTCCTCCTGTTTACACTAGTTACAATATCCCCCGTACTTAACGCAAAAATAGTCATGAAATCTATGCAGCATACTCAAACACTTTTCATAGCTACTGTTTACAGAACTCCTGGGCCGTATACAGCGTTCCTCACCGAGTTCCCTGAATTCCTATTGGACCTTGTAGTCATGGCAGATAATATTCTAATTTTTGGTGATTTCAATATTCACATGGAAAAGTCCACAGACCCACAGACCCACTCCAAAAGGATTTTGGAACAATCATTGACTCAGTGGGTTTTGTCTAATATGTCTCCGGACCAAGTCATTGCCACCCTGGATCTAGTTTTTACCCGTGGAATAAATATTGTGGATCTGTGTGTTTCTCATCATAATCCTAGACTATCGGACCACCATTTTAATACTTTTGCAATCACAACAAATAATCTGATCAGACCTAGGATCTAAATGTAACCTTGCGTAATACCCTAGATGCAGTCGCACCCCTAAAAATAAAACATATTTCCCACAAGAAATTAGCTCCCTGGTATATAGAAAATACACGAGCCATGAAGCAAGCTTCCAGAAAATTGGAAAGACAGTACCATGTAATATCGAAGAGCCCTCACTGATGCTCGATCATCCTATTTTTCCAACCTAATTGAGGAGAATAAGAACAATCCAACATTTATTTTTGATACTGTCGCAAAGCTAACTAAAAAGCTGCATTCCCCAAGAGAGGATTACTCACTTCAGCAAGTGAATTCATGAACTTCTTCGATGAAAATATAATTAGAAAGCAAATTACGGACTGCTCTTTGAATCTGCATATTCCTCCAAAGCTCAGATGTCCTGAGTCTGCACAACTAGGATTAATGGAGACACTGAAGTTTTATAATCCTGTATTTATTGACACATTGATGAAAATAGTCTTGGCCTCTAAACCTTCAAGCTGCCTACTGGACCCTATTCCAACTAAACTTCTGAAAGAGCTGCTTCCTGTGCTTGGCCCTCCTATGTCGAACATAATAAACGGCTCTCTATCCACCGGATGTGTACCAAACTCACTAAAAGTGGCAGTAATAAAGCCTCTCTTGAAAAAGCCAAACCGTGACATATTTAACATTTTTCTTGACCCTGAAAATGTATAATAAAAAACAAAACAAAAGCGCTTTAAGTCTTTATTGAACTCATCTCTTCAGTAGGTCCTATGATTGAGTGTAGTCTGGCCCAGGTGTGCGAAGGTGAATGGCAAGGCACTGGAGCGAAAAACCGCCCTTGCTGTCTATGCCCAGCCGGCTCTCCTCTCTCCACTGGGATTCTCTGCCTCTGACCCGATTACGGGGACTGAGTCACTGGCTTACTAGTGCTCTTCCATGCTGTCCCTAGGAGGGGTGCGTCACTTGAGTGGGTTGAGTCACTGACTTGATCTTCCTGTCCGGTTTTGTGCCCCCTCGGGCTTGTGCGGTGAAATAGATCGTTGTGGGCTATACTCAGCCTTGTCTCAGGGTAGTAGGTTGGTGGTCTGTTGATATCCCTCTAGTGGTGTTGGGGCTGTGCATTGGCAAAGTGGGTGGGGTTATATCATGCCTGGTTGGCCCAGTCTGTTATATCTGGTGTAATTCTCCTGTCTTATCTGGCGTCCTGTGTGAATTTAAGTATGCTCCCTCTTAATTCTCTCTCTCCCTCCCCTCCTGGAGGATCTGAGCCCTAGGACCATGCCTCAGGACTACCTGGCCTGAAGACTCCTTGCTGTCCCCAGTCCACCTGGTCGTGCTGCTGCTCCAGTTTCAACTGTTCTGCCTGTGGCTATGGAACCCTGACCTGTTCACCGGACGTGCTACCTGTCCCAGACCTGCTGTTTTCAACTCTCTAGAGACAGCAGGAGCGGTAGAGATACTCAATGATCGGCTATGAAAAGCCAACTGACATTTACTCCTGAGGTGCTGACCTGTTGCACCCTCTACAACCACTGTGATTATTATTATCTGACCCTGCTGGTCATCTATAAACATTTGAACATCTTGGCCATGTTCTGTTATAATCTCCACCCGGCACAGCCAGAAGAGGACTGGCCACCCCACATAGCCTGGTTCCTCTCTAGGTTTCTTCCTAGGTTCCTGCCTTTCTAGGGAGTTTTTTCTAGCCACCGTGCATCTACACCTGCATTGCTTGCTGTTTGGGGTTTTAGACTGGGTTTCTGTACAGCACTTTGTGACATCAGCTGATGTCAGAAGGGCTTTATAAATACATTTGATTGATGACTGCTGAACAATTAATCAAATGACCACTTGTCCTGCGGTTTTCGACTCTCACTCTCTGTAAAAATGGCCAGCTCATCTCCTTTCCAAGACCCCAAATTTGTTTTGGTTTTCCTCGTGTTCTGAACGGACACCCTGTGGTGGTTGCTACCGGCCTAAAATCCAGACCCTACATTTTTTTTAAACGTATTGTGTAGTGGAAGATAGAAACAACTGCATGTCTATGGATGTGTAGCTAGCTACAGTATGAAGCCGATCTGTGTATGGACCCAAAAACGTTTGGTATGAATATTAGTTCAGAACCTATCTATGAACTTCAGCTATCATAGTTCTTGTATCAACTTCAAGTCTGAATGGCATTAATGAAGCCTACGGATAGAGTAGAATATAATAACTTTAATTGTGCCAAGGAAACAAGTCCTATAGACACATGTACTGTAGTTATTACCACACATGAGATCCCCACATTGTAGCCTGTCATTGAATATATTCAAAGGTGCAATTCAGGTGTGAATCTCTGAGACATTCTTTTTCAGTCATATCCAATACCAGGTGTATCAAACTCCATTCTTTGAATGAGGCTGTCTGCATGTATGTATTACAATTATACACTTATTCACTGCTCCTGGGACATCAATGATTACACATTGTAACTACACAACAAACTAGTGAAGGGGCGACTCCAGAATGCTGGCCTTCTAGGCAGAGTTCCTCTGTCCAGTGTCTGTGTTCTTTTGCCCATCTTAATCTTGAATTTTAATTGGCCAGTCTGAGATATGGCTTTTTCTTTGCAACTCTGCCTAGAAGGCCAGCATCCCGGAGTCACCTCTTCACTGTTGGCATTGAGACTGGACAGAGGAACTCTGCCTAGAAGGCCAGCATCCCGGAGTCACCTCTTCACTGTTGGCATTGAGACTGGACAGAGGAACTCTGCCTAGAAGGCCAGCATCCCGGAGTCACCTCCTCACTGTTGACATTGAGACCGGTGTTTGCGGGTACTATTTAGTGAAGCTGCCAGTTGAGGACTTGTGAGGCGTCTGTTTCTCAAACTAGACACTAATGTACTTGTCCTCTTGCTCAGTTATGCACCTCCCACTCCTCTTTCTATTGTGGGTAGAGACAGTTTGCGCTGTTCTGTGAAGGGAGTAGTACACAGCGTTGTATGAGATCTTCAGTTTCTTGGCAATTTCTCACATGGAATAACCTTCATTTCTCAGAACAAGAATAAACTGACGAGTTTCAGAAGAAAGGTCTTTGATTCTGGCCATTTTGAGCCTGTAATTGAACCCACAAATGCTGATGCTCCAGATACTCAACTAGTCTAAAGAAGGCCAGTTTTATTGCTTCTTTAAATCAGGACAACAGTTTTCAGCTATGCTAACATAATTGCAAAATGGCTTTCTAATGATCAATTAGCCTTTAAAAATGATGAACTTGGATTAGCTAACACAATGTTCCATTGGAACACAGGAGTGATGGTTGCTGATAATGGGCCTCTGTACGCCTATGTAGATATTCCATTAAAAAAATCAGCCATTTCCAGCTACAATAGTCACTTACAACAGTAACATGGTCGACAATGTATTTCTGATCAATTTTAAATGTGCTTTTCTAAGTGACCCCAAATTTACGTACGTTTGACTAATCTGGGTTTGGCGGGTGCCAGGAGAACGCTACCTGCCCCAATGCATAGTGCCAACTGTTAAGTTTGGTGGAGGAGGAATAATGGTCTGGGGCTGTTTTTCATTGTTCGGGCTAGGCCCCTTGTTCCAGTGAAGGGAAATCTTAACACTACAGCATACAATGACATTCTAGACGATTCTGTGCTTCCAACTTTGTGGCAACAGTTTGGGGAAGGCCCTTTCCTGTTTCAGCATGACAATGAACTAAGCGAGGTCCATGCAGAAATGTTTTGTCGAGATCGTTGTGGAAGAACGTGACTGGCCAAACAGAGCCCTGATCTCAACCCCATCGAACACCTTTGGGATAACACCTTAGTTCCCTAAAGTGACAGAGTGTTTAAGGCCTACATAAGGTGGTCATAACAAATGTTATAAAGCCTGATGCAGGAGTGGTCTGCTATTCAGTTACCTTTGCTCCAGATATCTGGTGTAAGACTTAAGGACATTCCTGGCTGAGCAAGTATCATGTTTTCTCATCTAAAATGTTCAGCATTGTTGTGAGCCATGTGTCATTCTATTTATGTTTTTGGATCAGGATTTTGTTAAACTTTGACCGAGTGGGGAACAATCGCTTATTCAGATAATTAGTTAAATCACATGCCAAACTAAAAAGAACATCAATACAGTATACGAACGTGGACACCGGAAAACATATTTGAAAACAACAGCAGAAGGGGAACGGAACTAAATGAAGCTATATGCTGGGCCATCAGAGGTGTTGTCAATCTGCCAGTAGGCACAATGAAGATGCATGTAAATAGTAGATACATTGCGTGAAATAATGACCACGCCCAGCTTACCTCATTGAGATAGAGTACAGGAAACACCAGAGTCCTGATATCACCTGTTTGGCTGCAAAGAGAATGGAGGACAAAATGTTAGAACAACATTAGAATCTAAAGCCATTGTTTGATCACGGTGAGACAAAAGGGACGTGACTTACAGACATTCCGACGTCAAATCCTAAACCTGCACTGTTGGAACTAGGAACACAAGTATTTCGCTACACCCGCAATAACATCTGCTAAATATGTGTAAGTGATCAATAACATCTGCTAAATATGTGTAAGTGATCAATAACATCTGCTATAACATTGGATTTGATTTGAAACTGACCTTAACACCAACCTGAACTTTAACCCCTAACATTGACCTAATTTTAAGCAAATTAGGAAATTCAACTTTAGTTTGCCAGGCAGTCACGTCCCCTTAGTTTTTCCCTGTATGATCATTGCATGAAATCATTTTAAGAATGGACTTATATTCCGCACTATGCAAATGTATTTTCAGAATGCATTTACTCGGTTGTAATTTTAGAACCTGCTTGTTACTAGGTTTGGGCGTTATACCGTGGTATTTGGGAAAAGCCACAGGATGGTTTTTCAATACCCTCAAAACAATTTGAATATTTGTAGCGACTTAAACCTGCAGTCAACTTGTGTAATACCTTTAGGAGAAAAAGCAGATTGCGTTACTCATTTCACCAGTCACATTAAGAAGCTTACCATAGTCCCCCCCAGTAAAGTTGAGCCAGTCACATTATGAAGCTTACCATAGTTCCCCCCAGTAAAATTGAGCCAGTCACATTATGAAGCTTACCATAGTTCCCCCCAGTAAAATTGAGCCAGTCACATTATGAAGCTTACCATAGTTCCCCCCAGTAAAGTTGAGCCAGTCACATTATGAAGCTTACCATAGTTCCCCCCCAGTAAAGTTGAGCCAGTCACATTATGAAGCTTACCATAGTCCCCCCCACCAGTAAAGTTGAGCCAGTCACATTATGAAGCTTACCATAGTCCCCCCCCCAGTAAAGTTGAGCCAGTCACATTATGAAGCTTACCATAGTCCCCCCCCCAGTAAAGTTGAGCCAGTCACATTATGAAGCTTACCATAGTTCCCCCCCAGTAAAGTTGAGCCAGTCACATTATGAAGCTTACCATAGTCCCCCCCCCAGTAAAGTTGAGCCAGTCACATTATGAAGCTTACCATAGTTCCCCCCAGTAAAGTTGAGCCAGTCACATTATGAAGCTTACCATAGTTCCCCCCCAGTAAAGTTGAGCCAGTCACATTATGAAGCTTACCATAGTTCCCCCCAGTAAAGTTGAGCCAGTCACATTATGAAGCTTACCATAGTTCCCCCCCAGTAAAGTTGAGCCAGTCACATTATGAAGCTTACCATAGTTCCCCCCAGTAAAGTTGAGCCAGTCACATTATGAAGCTTACCATAGTTCCCCCCAGTAAAGTTGAGCCAGTCACATTATGAAGCTTACCATAGTTCCCCCCAGTAAAGTTGAGCCAGTCACATTATGAAGCTTACCATAGTTCCCCCCAGTAAAGTTGAGCCAGTCACATTATGAAGCTTACCATAGTTCCCCCCAGTAAAGTTGAGCCAGTCACATTATGAAGCTTACCATAGTTCCCCCCCAGTAAAGTTGAGCCAGTCACATTATGAAGCTTACCATAGTTCCCCCCAGTAAAGTTGAGCCAGTCACATTATGAAGCTTACCATAGTTCCCCCCAGTAAAGTTGAGCCAGTCACATTATGAAGCTTACCATAGTTCCCCCCCAGTAAAGTTGAGCCAGTCACATTATGAAGCTTACCATAGTTCCCCCCAGTAAAGTTGAGCCAGTCACATTATGAAGCTTACCATAGTTCCCCCCAGTAAAGTTGAGCCAGTCACATTATGAAGCTTACCATAGTTCCCCCCCCCCCAGTAAAGTTGAGCCAGTCACATTATGAAGCTTACCATAGTTCCCCCCCCCCCAGTAAAGTTGAGCCAGTCACATTATGAAGCTTACCATAGTTCCCCCCCCAGTAAAGTTGAGCCAGTCACATTATGAAGCTTACCATAGTTCCCCCCAGTAAAGTTGAGCCAGTCACATTATGAAGCTTACCATAGTTCCCCCCAGTAAAGTTGAGCCAGTCACATTATGAAGCTTACCATAGTTCCCCCCAGTAAAGTTGAGCCAGTCACATTATGAAGCTTACCATAGTTCCCCCCCCCAGTAAAGTTGAGCCAGTCACATTATGAAGCTTACCATAGTTCCCCCCCCCCAGTAAAGTTGAGCCAGTCACATTATGAAGCTTACCATAGTTCCCCCCAGTAAAGTTGAGCCAGTCACATTATGAAGCTTACCATAGTTCCCCCCCCCAGTAAAGTTGAGCCAGTCACATTATGAAGCTTACCATAGTTCCCCCCCCCAGTAAAGTTGAGCCAGTCACATTATGAAGCTTACCATAGTTCCCCCCCCCAGTAAAGTTGAGCCAGTCACATTATGAAGCTTACCATAGTCCCCCCCCCAGTAAAGTTGAGCCAGTCACATTATGAAGCTTACCATAGTCCCCCCCCCAGTAAAGTTGAGCCAGTCACATTATGAAGCTTACCATAGTTCCCCCCCAGTAAAGTTGAGCCAGTCACATTATGAAGCTTACCATAGTTCCCCCCCCCAGTAAAGTTGAGCCAGTCACATTATGAAGCTTACCATAGTTCCCCCCCCCAGTAAAGTTGAGCCAGTCACATTATGAAGCTTACCATAGTTCCCCCCAGTAAAGTTGAGCCAGTCACATTATGAAGCTTACCATAGTCCCCCCCCCCAGTAAAGTTGAGCCAGTCACATTATGAAGCTTACCATAGTTCCCCCCCAGTAAAGTTGAGCCAGTCACATTATGAAGCTTACCATAGTTCCCCCCCCAGTAAAGTTGAGCCAGTCACATTATGAAGCTTACCATAGTCCCCCCCAGTAAAGTTGAGCCAGTCACATTATGAAGCTTACCATAGTTCCCCCCCCAGTAAAGTTGAGCCAGTCACATTATGAAGCTTACCATAGTCCCCCCCCCCCCCAGTAAAGTTGAGCCAGTCACATTATGAAGCTTACCATAGTTCCCCCCAGTAAAGTTGAGCCAGTCACATTATGAAGCTTACCATAGTTCCCCCCCAGTAAAGTTGAGCCAGTCACATTATGAAGCTTACCATAGTTCCCCCCAGTAAAGTTGAGCCAGTCACATTATGAAGCTTACCATAGTCCCCCCCCCCCCAGTAAAGTTGAGCCAGTCACATTATGAAGCTTACCATAGTTCCCCCCAGTAAAGTTGAGCCAGTCACATTATGAAGCTTACCATAGTTCCCCCCAGTAAAGTTGAGCCAGTCACATTATGAAGCTTACCATAGTTCCCCCCCAGTAAAGTTGAGCCAGTCACATTATGAAGCTTACCATAGTTCCCCCCAGTAAAGTTGAGCCAGTCACATTATGAAGCTTACCATAGTTCCCCCCAGTAAAGTTGAGCCAGTCACATTATGAAGCTTACCATAGTCCCCCCCCTCCAGTAAAGTTGAGCCAGTCACATTATGAAGCTTACCATAGTTCCCCCCCAGTAAAGTTGAGCCAGTCACATTATGAAGCTTACCATAGTCCCCCCCCCCCCCCAGTAAAGTTGAGCCAGTCACGTGTTAGTTAGTAAATAGTACAACAGTAGAAAGAGGGAGCTGGTGAATCCATAGAGTTAATTATCTATCGGAGAGTCTCTGTGGTGCAGCACACGAGGTGATGAAACTACACATATGCAACTTACTACTAAATGTTGGGCCGTGGACACTTACAAGTGAAAGAGAACGAGGTAAATTGTGCAAATGAACAAAGTTGTGATGCATGATTTTCTGAAGGAAGAGCAGCATGTGTACGCGGAGCAGAAGAGAGAAGAAGAAAACACCTAGTAGGGACAAAAATGGCAGCTGTAAAGATAACTTATCCAGAGCTCTTTGACTTCTGGCAGATATCACTGAAAATAACATCCGGTAGCCACTGGCTATGCTTGTGTAACTTGATGAGCTGGATTTGCCAGTCTTCGCAATTAGTTTGTTCATTTTAACTCGTCAGCATTTAGCTAACAGTGTCTATGTGATTTCGCTATTATTAGTTTGTGCTAACTTTGGTAATAGAGGCCCAGTGGGCTTTTCTTGTGATTTTAGCACCCCCTTGTGTATTATGCCGGTAATATCGTAAATCCCGGGATGAGAGAAGGATGGTATGACTAAATGAAAATCTAGATACCGCCCAAACCTACTTGTTAGCCATTTATATTTTAAACTTAATACACTACTATAGTAAGGTGTGTTTGTCAGTGCTCTGAACAAGATGAAGCCAACATCACAATCATCAGCAAGTCATTCCATACCCCATTCCCGGTTTCCCCATATTACATGTGTAGATGAGTAGCACTATGTATGTGACACCACTGAAACTGATCCACACACACGCTCTCATGCATCTAAATGAATTTAACCTGAACTAACCTGTAAATCTGGTGGTAGTTAGACCAGCAGGACTAACTAGATGAATTTAACCTGAACTAACCTGTAAATCTGGTGGTAGTTAGACCAGCAGGACTAACTAGATGAATTTAACCTGAACTAACCTGTAAATCTGGTGGTAGTTAGACCAGCAGGACTAACTAGATGAATTTAACCTGAACTAACCTGTAAATCTGGTGGTAGTTAGACCAGCAGGACTAACTAGATGAATTTAACCTGAACTAACCTGTAAATCTGGAGGTAGTTAGACCAGCAGGACTAACTGGATGAATTTAACCTGAACTAACCTGTAAATCTGGTGGTAGTTAGACCAGCAGGACTAACTAGATGAATTTAACCTGAACTAACCTGTAAATCTGGTGGTAGTTAGACCAGCAGGACTAACTAGATGAATTTAACCTGAACTAACCTGTAAATCTGGAGGTAGTTAGACCAGCAGGACTAACTGGATGAATTTAACCTGAACTAACCTGTAAATCTGGTGGTAGTTAGACCAGCAGGACTAACTAGAAACAACAAACTGATGTTTTTACACACCATCATGGAAACTCAATTAACTCCGTCTTAAAATATATATATATTTTTAGCTAATTACTTAATTTAGTGACAAACAAATCAGAAAAATACAAGTAAAGTAGGGGTTACGATAAGGTCAGATGAACGCATGGTGGACACCAGACCTGGGTTCAAATACTATTTGAAATCCTTTGAAATCCTTTTACTAGCTTGGCTTGATTGAGCTTGCCTGGTGCAATGGAACCAATAGAATAGTTCGCAAACCATGTCCACCTGGCACGCCAGGCTGACTAAAACAAAAGCTAAATGTTAAGATTTAATTTTTTATTTTTTTAAAAATGTAATTGAACCCAGGTCTGATGGACCATCAGAGCTAACAAGGATCCACACGATGATACAACCAGTACGTGCATATCAAATCCTCATCACAATCAATGATGTGAGGAAAGAGCACCTGTACAGTGCACTTCAGACTGACAAATACTGTTGTTCACACCCTGGTGACCATGTCAGATGTTGATGAGTTTTGACTGACCGAAGGTCACCAATAGAGTAATGATAACAGCGTAATTAACAATTCTTCAGGAAGTCTTGGCACAGTCCGTCTCTACTAAAGGCTATACGTTGTAGTCTGATGACTGTCGGCATTGTTATTGTGGTTGGAGAAAATCACTTTAATTGATTGGTAATTAGTTTTTTATATATAAAAAAAACAGGTCAGACTGGTCGGAAGAGACTACCTACAGGAAGCTTGTGTGAGCATGCTGGGGGTGTCCTGTCGGGAGGCCTAGCGATTAGAGAGTGTTGAGCCAGTAAACTGAAAGGTGGCGAATTCAAACCCCAGAGCCGACAAGATGAGAAATCTGTCAAGTAAGGAACTGCTCAACGGTCGCCGTTGATAATGACTGACCCTGGCCGTGACCCCACTCTCCGAGGGTGTTTCACGGGGACTTGATATATATATATATATATATATATATATATATATATATATACACACACACACATTTCCAATTCACACATGTATATAAATATGGTACGTGTGAAATATTTTAGGCTACATCTAAAAGGCTTGAAAAAAAAGTACCACTCAGCCAGGGTCTACATTCTGACCCCATACCTTGTTAAATGTTGGGTATGCTTTCTGGTATGCATACATGACTTATCTATAGAGTCAATAGGTGGGTGGGGTTGTTAGATCACACTCAGTGAAAACGCCAAATGACTAAGAAGGCAATTTGGTTTACTCACATCCCCTTAGTGCAATCTCAACCACAGACCTCCCAGTAATGCTCAAGGTTAAATTCAAGTAAGTACAGGATACACATGGTATACATCGTCCAATGAAATGCTTACTTACAAGTTCCTTTGAGGTCTTTCTGGGGTCAAATTGGGGTCATTTTGTTCCTCTACTAATATGGCATTTATAGTATCCTACATGTTGTTTCTTGTACATTGGGGGGGCTGGAGTCATTAGTTTCCAACACTGTTCTGTAATCTGGGATATATTTAGTGGGATATATTTACTTCCTCCTCCTCTCCTCTGTCAAAAGTCCATCTGTTGCAGTAACTGCACTTGGCAAGGACACACACCACACTGCTCGCACACATACACACAATGCTTGTTCACACACAGGATCTGCTGTAACTAAGCTAACTAGTGTGTTTAAACAGTGTAACTGATCACTAAATTGGGCCACAGCAGATGAGGACATCTGACATACAAGTTTCACTTCTCTCTCCACAAAGATTTATACAAAATAAATAAACATTATTTTTTATTTTTTTTAAAGCTGAGAAATAGATGAGGAAAACTTTATATTTAAAGAGAATCACTGCTACTTTTGTATACTTTTCAGCCAGTAGTTCTGAAAGTAGCAAAAAGCGGTCCCCGAAAATTGCCTCGTATGTCACGTCTCTCTCTCCCCCTCTGTTGGGCCTGCCCTGTAACCTCATTGGATAACGCTGGCCAGGCCTTTTGCTGTCACTCAAATTAGAGGGACTGAAGTTCATTGGCTAGAACTCAAGATTACTAGGGGGCTGTAGAGAAAATGGTACGACACATCTTCAAGAAAACAGGCTCTTTCAAAATAGGGATTTTGTGGCTAATCGAAGGCAAGCCAGTAATTCTGCTCATAGATTACGCACGTACGAAATACACAGACACATACAGCCAAACGCAGGAGGTTTAATTTCAAATATATATATATATATATATTATAACAATAAAACCTAATTGCGAAAGTACCGGACCATGTCATTAAATGTCATTAAACTGTTTATCACATCTTACAGGTGATTATATCTGATAAACAGATATAAGACAGACAGAGACAGACAGACAGAGACAGACAGAGACAGAGACAGAGACAGACAGACAGAAAACACTGTTTAGAACACTGAGAAAGGAGACATCAGGCTTCTAGGGGGTGTTCGGTACGAGACCTCTGTTCCGTCCTCACTATGAACCTCAATTGAATACATTTTTTAAAAAGTTGAACAAAATATTTAAAAAACTCTAGCCCTATAGCCTATGCCTACACTGCATTGAGGGCCTATGCCCTTTTGAGTAAATCTGACCTCAAAACAGCTCAGCTATTCTGTTAAAACAACTACATCCGGGTTCCCCAACTAGCGCCCCCGGGTGATTTTATTTAACAAAATCTATATCTTAAAAAAAAAAATTGATGTAAAAGATTGGAAAAACACCAGCAAATC
Source organism: Oncorhynchus kisutch (assembly GCF_002021735.2). NCBI lineage: Eukaryota > Metazoa > Chordata > Actinopteri > Salmoniformes > Salmonidae > Oncorhynchus > Oncorhynchus kisutch. The sequence goes on along the minus strand of NC_034179.2, from coordinate 8,586,448 downwards.
AGCTCTAAGTGATTTTACATTTTGGAAATCTGTACCAAAGTAATCCCACACATATGACAGAGAGAGACAGAGACAGACAGAGAGAGACAGAGAGAGAGAGAGAGAGAGAGAGAGAGACAGAGACAGAGAGAGACAGAGACAGAGAGAGAGACAGAGACAGAGAGACAGAGAGAGAGACAGAGACAGAGATAGAGAGAGAGAGAGAGAGAGAGAGAGACAGAGACAGAGAGAGACAGAGACAGAGAGAGACAGAGACAGAGAGAGACAGAGACAGAGACAGAGACAGAGAGACAGAGAGAGAGACAGAGACAGAGACAGAGATAGAGAGAGAGACAGACAGACAGACAGAGAGACACTGTATGTGATCGTATACAAAAAGGTAAGCAAGGTTTGACATTGTGTTTTAGTAAAATATATCCGTTTGGGCTTCTTGCGGTAAATTTGCTGTCTACAAATGATTTGTAATTATGTTCAGACCCCCCCCCCCCCCTCAAGGAGTTGCAAATGAGAACTTGTTCTCAACTAGCCTACCTGGTTAAATAAAGGTGTTCTCAACTAGCCTACCTGGTTAAATAAAGGTGTTCTCAACTAGCCTACCTGGTTAAATAAAGGTGTTCTCAACTAGCCTACCTGGTTAAATAAAGGTGTTCTCAACTAGCCTACCTGGTTAAATAAAGGTGTTCTCAACTAGCCTACCTGGTTAAATAAAGGTGTTCTCAACTAGCCTACCTGGTTAAATAAAGGTGTTCTCAACTAGCCTACCTGGTTAAATAAAGGTGTTCTCAACTAGCCTACCTGGTTAAATAAAGGTGAAATAAAAAATAAAAAAAGGAAAATAGTTCCGCTGCTGAATCTAGTAGATCCCTGAACGAGAGCCTATGCTCACGTTGAAATCAAAATTCAAATCTTAACTGGTGCATTTCAAACTGTTATACATTTATACAAATCTGTTTTTGCTTTGTCATCATGGGGTATTGTGTGTGGATTGATTAGGGGGGGGAAACTATTTAATCAATTTTAGAATAAGGCTGCAACGTAACAAAATGTGGGAAAAGAATCAAGGGGTCTGAATACTTTCCAAATGCACTGTATATGTTCACCTGCCTGGGAAATTAGCTGTTGGCTAAATATGGTACAAAGATATTTTACCAAGTGTACTGAGTGTACTGACACTTATGATTTTGGTGTACATTGTACCTGTTCAAATTAAAGTGTGTGAGTAAAATGTGAAGATATAACCGTGAGGGAATGGTTTGGTTTGAGATAGTCTTTGCTTACCTAAACACAGGAATCTTCTCCACGAACACATTCACTTGAAGTCTCTTAGCAGCCTGAAGTACGATGCCTGTAAGCTGTAGAAACATATCAGGGTTATGAATGAATACTACTTCTCAGGTTGCCTATTCTATTAGACCACTGAACGCGAACAGTCAGTATCTGAATAATGTGTGTGAAATGCTCGATAATGTAAGTCATGTCAACAGAGGTATATTTTCTGGGTGACCTAAATATTGACTGGTTTTCATCAAGCTGCCCACTCAAGAAGCAGTTTGAAATCCCCTGATTCAGGTTATCAGTCAACCTACCAGTTTATTTACAAACAGCACATGAATGAAATGATCGTCCTCGCAGTGGCAGACCACATGTAACACCTGCACAGGATCAGTACACCCGAAATTCACAAATGCAGGACAGGTACAGGATGGCAACAACAACTGCCCGAGTTACCAGGAACGCGCAATCCCTCCATTAATGCTCAGACTGTCCGCAATAGGCTGAGAGAGGCTGGACTGAGGGCTTGTAGGCCTGTTGTAAGGCAGGTCCTCACCAGACATCACCGGCAACAACGTCGCCTATGGGCATAAACCCACCGTCGCTGGACCAGACAGGACTGGCAAAAAGTGCTCTTCACTGATGAGACGCGGTTTGGTCTCACCAGGGGTGATGGTCGGAATGAGCGTTACACCGAGGCCTGTACTCTGGAGCTGGATCGATCTGGAGGTGGAGGGTCCGTCATGGTCTGGGGCGGTGTGTCATAGCATCATCAGACTGAGCTTGCTGTCAATCTCAAAGCTGTGGGTTACAGGTACGACCTCCTCCTCCCTCATGTGGTACCCTTCCTGCAGGCTCATCCTGACATGACCCTCCAGCATGACAATGCCACCAGCCATACTGCTCGTTCTGTGCGTGATTTCCTGCAAGACAGGAATGTCAGCCATGGCCAGCGAATAGCCCGGATCTCAATCCCATTGAGCAAGTCTGGGACCTGCTGGATCGGAGGGTGAGGGCTAGGGCCATTCCCCCCAGAAATGTCCAGGAACTTGCAGGTGCCTTGGTGGAAGAGTGGGGTAACATCTCACAGCAAGAACTGGAAAATCCAGTGCAGTCCATGAGGAGGAGATGCACTGCAGTACTTAATGCAGCTGGTGGCCACACCAGATACTGACTCTTACTTTTGATTTTGACCACCCCCTTTGTTCAGGGACACATTATTCCATTTCCGTTAGTCACATGTCTGTGGAAGTTGTTCAGTTTGTGCCTCAGTTGTAGAATCTTGTTATGTTCATACAAATATTTACATACGTTAAGTTTGCTGAAAATAAACGCAGTTAACAATGAGAGGACGTTTCCTTTTAGGCTGAGTTTGTGTTAATCTCTCCTGGCTCAAAGTAGAAGACAGATTGACTGCAACACTTTGTGAGAGGTATTGACGTGTTGAAAGAACAGAACTGTCTGTTCAAACAGCTAACATACAGCTACATACCCTCCACCAGGGGTCTCTTCACAGTTCCTAAGTCTATAACAGAGGCTCGGAAAACACACAGAAATATACACACGGAACTCTTCCAAATCAGGTAACTCAAGCTAGCAAAATGTTATTTAAAGATAGGGTTAGGTACTTGGGTTAGCAGTGTGGTTAGGGTTCAAATCTGATGTTGTGTCTATGTGGTTGTTTCAGCTAGTGACCACTCTGCAGAACAAGACGAAAAATGCTTACCTGCGTTAAAATGGCTAACAACTACTGCTCTCCCAGACTATCCACACTGACTTTATGCCCATCCACAGGTCTCTACCTACTCAGACAATAATCACTGATTAGTATTAGTATTCATCTGGGCTCCTGAGTGGCACAGCGGTCTAAGGCACTGCATCTCAGTGCTAGAGGCGTCATTATAGACCCTGATTTGATACCAGGCCGTATCACAACTGCTCATGATTGGGAGTCCCATAGGACAGTGCACAATTGGCCCAGCGTTGTCAGGGTTTGGTCGAGGTAGGCCGTCATTGTAAATAAGAATTTGTTCTTAATTGACTTACCTAGTAAAATAAAGGTAACATACAATTTGGGAAAAGAAAATGCTACTGGTCACTATTACTCCTGTTTAGATGTATATATTACCATAAGTATTTATAAATGACTGTTTAGATGTATATATTACCATAAGTATTTATAAATGACTGTTTAGATGTATATATTACCATAAGTATTTATAAATGACTGTTTAGATGTATATATTACCATAAGTATTTATAAATGACTGTTTAGATGTATATATTACCATAAGTATTTATAAATGACTGTTTAGATGTATATATTACCATAAGTATTTATAAATTACTGTTTAGATGTATATATTACCATAAGTATTTATAAATTACTGTTTAGATGTATATATACATTCCTAGTACCAGTCACTTTATATGGTTAAACCAGCATCGACCAAATTAGTACAACACATTGTGTACACTATAAAATGTACAATATTTGTGTGTGTGTGTGTGTGTGTGTGTGTGTTTCAAAGTTTATTTGCCACGTACACAGGATACAACAGGTGTAAAACAGCACAGTGAAATGATCACCTTGAGAGCTCTTTCCCAACAAAACAATAATGATAATAATAATGATAATAGAATAACAAATTTGATGAAGAATTAAAACCATCACAAGAACTACTACGATGAGAGTTAAAGAAACAGGAAGTATATACAGGTCAGTGCCAGTACCTTATCCAAATGTATTGTTGTATTGTATTATATATTTTTATGATGTGGGTGGCTGGTAGCCTAGCAGTTAGAGCGTTGGGACAGTAACTGAGGCGACAACGTGAAAAATAAATCTTTGTTCCTGTAGCGGTTGCCGTAGAAGCTGCCTAAATAAAAACCTACATTAAAAACAAAGCATCACAACTTAGGCTCCCGAGTGGCTCAGCGTCACTACAGACCCTGGTTCAATTCCAGCCTGTATCACAACCGCCCGTGATTGGGAGTCCCATAGGGCGGCGTACAATTGGCCCAGCGTCGTCCGGGTTTGGCCGGTGTAGGCCGTCATTGTAAATAAGAAAGTTCTTTAACTGACTTGTTTTAAAATATATATTTTAAAACAAGATATATTAGGCAAAAATATGTTTATACATTATGGGCCTGTTTCCCAGAAACATAGGGCTCTGTTTAAAGGTAGTACACATACACACACACACATATATATAGGGTGTCATTTCTGACACAAGCAGAACATTACAAGAAACCAACAACACCCACCCAGCTCTAACTAGTCTGCCCTGCAGGGGTAGGTTAGTCAGCATCTCAAATTGCACCCCATTCCTTATATAAGGCCCATAGAGCACTGGTTAAAAGTAGAGCACTATATAGGGAATAGGGTTCCATAGGGCTCTGGTCAAAAGTAGTGTATTATATAGGGAATATGGTTCCATAGGGCTCTGGTCTAAAGTAGTGCACTATATATAGGGAATAGGGTTGCATAGCGCTCTGGTCTAAAGTAGTGCACTATATAGGGAATATGGTTCCATAGGGCTCTGGTCTAAAGTAGTGTACTATATAGGGAATAGGGTTCCATAGGGCTCTAATCTAAAGTAGTGCACTATATATATATATATAGGGATAGGGTGCCATTTTGGGACACAACCCTAGTCTCTTATCTTTAGTGTCTCTACGCCTGGTACTAAGCCACTCCAACTGCACCACAAACAGCTCTATAAACAACAGCTTATCAACAGGAAGGACTTTATACACACTGCCTCGGACTGGCCTTGGCTCAGGAAGAGCACTGGGTCGTGTTCATTAGTGCACACCGTTGTAAAACATTTTGCAATGAAAAACCAAGCTTTTCTTACTGGCTAGATTTAGGTAGTTACTGTAACTTGTCTCCCGAGCATCATAGTATATGTGTGTGTGTCCACTTTGTGTGAATTAGTGAGATTATCCTTCTGTAGTAAAAAATAAAATAAAAATGATCCTTGTATCACCCAGAATAAAATGCTCTGAAAATGATGACCTGTTCTACTGAAGTGGTAATAGTGTTCCCTCTAGTGGTCAAACTGAAAACATGCCTATGCCAGAGGTAAGGTACTTTTGGCAAAAGGTTATACACAAAACAAATATATAAAACGCAATATGTAAAGTGTTGGTCCCATGTTCCATGAGCTGAAATAAAAGATCCCAGAAATGTTCCATAGGCACAAAAAGGCTTATTTCTATCAAATTCTGTGCACAAATGTGTTTACATCCCTGTTGGTGAGTATTTGTCCTTTGCCAAGATAATCCATCCACCTGACAGGTGTGGCATATGAAGATGATTAAACAGCACGATCATTACACAGGTGCACCTTGCGCCGGGGACAATAAAAGGCCACTAAAATGTGCAGTTGTGTCACAACGCAATGCCAGATGTTTTGAGGGAGAGTGCAAATGGCATGCAGACGGCAGGAATGTCCACCAGAGCTGTTGCCAGAGAACGTTCATTTCTCTACCATAAGCCGCCTCCAACATTATTTTAGACATCTGGCCTCACACACAGATCACGTGTAACCACGTCAGCCCAGGTCCTCTACATTCGGCTTCTTCTCCCAGGGGATTGTCTGAGTCCAGCCATCTGGACATCTGATGAAACTGTGGGTTTGCACAAGCAAAGAATTTCTGCACAGAAAACGTCTCAGGGAAGCTCATCTGTGTGCTCGTCGTCCTCACCAGGGTCTTGACCTGACTGGTGTCTTAACCGAGTTCAGTGGTCAAATGCTTACATTTCAAGTGTACGGGCAGATGACAGATGTGTGGGCGAGCGGTTTGCCGATGTCAACGTTGTGAACAGAGTGCCCCATGGTGGCGGTGGGGTTATGGTATGGGCAGACATAAGCTACGGACAACCAACACAATGGCAATTTCAATGTACAGAGATACCGTGACGAGATCCTGAGGCCCATTGTCGTGCCATTCATCCGCCACCTCATGTTTCAGCCTGATAATGCACAGCCCTGTTGTAAGGATCTGTACACGATTCCTGGAAGCGGAAAATGTCCCAGTTCTCCAATGGCCTGCATACACACCAGACATGTCACCCATTGAGCATGTTTGGGATGCTCTGGATCGACGTGTATGACAGCGTGTTCCAGTTCTCGTCAATATCCAGCAACTTCGCAAAGAGGATTGGGACAACATTTTTAAAGGTATCTGTGACCAACAGATGCATATCTGTATTCCCAGTCATGTGAAATCCATAGATTAGGGCCTAATGAAATTATTTAAATTGACTGATTTCCTCATATGAACTGTAACTCAGTAAAAATCTTTTAGATTGTTACATGTTGCATTTATATTTTTGCTCAGTTTACATACCGGGTTGATATCTATGATGGTTTCGTGTTGCTCCTTGTTTGGTTTCATCCCGAAGATGTCTTTGACAAACTTCTCATCTGCCTGGTAGAAGTGTGGAGAAGACATGACGATCGGAGCATCTAGGATGTGAAATATGATACAACATTGAGATGACGTTTTTTTCCCAGCTCAGTAGCTCAGTTGATAAGAGTGTGCCATTGACTAGTACCGACAAGGTTGCGGGTTCAACCCCCGTAGGGATCACATAAAAAACATATGCACTCAATGTATAAAATTGAGTGCCAAGTGGCACAGAAAAGACATTGTATATTATTACCTTGTTTGCAGGCACTGACTTGGAGCACGCCAGAGCCCAGACAGTTCCCTGGTGGGGTACAGAAACCAGCGTTCTCTGTTGTGTTGGCAAATACCTTGCTGGGTGGAGAGAACCTGTAGCCTGGGACACCCATCACACTACTCTCCTCCTCATAGATGGCATAGATAGATCTGACAAAGAGGACAATGAACACAGATGAATCTACTGTGAAAGAGGAGATACATAAATGTTTACAAACACATGGAGTAGCAAGCTAGCCAACTCATGCAAGATTTTGTTCTGGGTTCAGTAATTACAAGAGTGTTAGTGGAATGTAAACCTCATTAAAAGCATTCTGAAACATGAAAGCTATTGAGAGAAGTAACTTTGTTGGGACAACTCTGTACAGACTGTCCTGTGAAACCAGAACTTGATTTAAAAAATATATATTTTACCAGGCAAGTCAGTTAAGAACAAATTCTTATTTTCAATGACGGCCTACCGAGGAACAGTGGGTTAACTGCCTTGTTCAGGGGCAGAAGGACAGATTTTTACCTTGACAGCTCGGGGATTCGATCTAGCAACCTTTCAGTTACTAGTCCAACGCTCTAACCACTAGACTACCTGCCGCCTCTACGCTCTAACCACTAGACTACCTGCCGCCTCTACGCTCTAACCACTAGACTACCTGCCGCCTCTACGCTCTAACCACTAGACTACCTGCCGCCTCTACGCTCTAACCACTAGACTACCTGCCGCCTCTACGCTCTAACCACTAGACTACCTGCCGCCTCATGCAGAGAAATAGAAATAGTCGGCCTAGCCTATAGAAAGCTGATAGGAGCCTCTTCTTTTTAATAGAGGCCATCAAAACTGGATTCTCACTCAATTGCATAGCCTATAGAAATGTTGCGCAACATGAGCTGTCCGAGTGATTAGAGGGACAATAGAGTGCTGACTACCAGGTAGTTTGCTAGTTTGGTAGGCTACTAATGACCATCAGCAGCATCAGAGCTAGGAGAAGTCTAGTTACTAAAACGGTCACGTGGAATTTGACTGCGGCCATGACTCGCGACCGCCGGTGTGGCGGTAATACAAACCCCCGTAACAGGCCTATACTCAACTCATGCATTTTAGTTAAATGTAGTTAATTTGCAAACAGGCTGAATAATAGTAACTTGTGATGACAAACTCTGAAAATAATGTAAACATAGAGGAAGCACCCATGACAGAGACATGAGAGTTCAGACCCAAAACCAACCTGCAGAGATCAGAGGAAAACATGTAGAGAGTCTCGTTCTTGGTGATGATTGGATGAAAGGAGGCCCCATTGGTCCCATTGATCATGTTACACTCATCTGTGGTCCACCATTTCAGAGAGCTGCACGCAGAGAGAACACATTGTTATCACGGTTATCACTTCAAATGGATTCTGACTGTATTCGCCTACTGTGAAATCTAGATCACATTTAGCCTTGCGAAACCACACTGACCAGAACACTCACATTCTGTTTCACATGAAGTAAAAACTAAAAACGTAAGATCAGGTTTAACGAGGCTAAGAAAAAACACCCATCTAAAATTACAGTTATTAGTTCATTACAGTGCACTCAGCCAATCTCCAATGCAAACCCCAGAAGCTGTGAATAACAGGTGCGGTACAATAGACTAGAGACTAAATATTCCTTTTGATTTAAGTTTCATTCATAATGAGATGCGCCGAATGAGTAACTCCTCTGTGTGTAGACATCACTAACCTAGACATCACTAACCTAGACAACAGCCTTGTGTGTAGACATCACTAACCTAGACATCACTAACCTAGACAGTAGCCTGTGTGTAGACATCACTAACCTAGACATCACTAACCTAGACATCACTAACCTAGACAACAGCCTTGTGTGTAGACATCACTAACCTAGACATCACTAACCTAGACAACAGCCTTGTGTGTAGACATCACTAACCTAGACATCACTAACCTAGACAACAGCCTTGTGTGTAGACATCACTAACCTAGACATCACTAACCTAGACAACAGCCTGTGTGTAGACATCACTAACCTAGACATCACTAACCTAGACAACAGCCTGTGTGTAGACATCACTAACCTAGACATCACTAACCTAGACAGTAGCCTGTGTGTAGACATCACTAACCTAGACATCACTAAGCTAGACATCACTAACCTAGACAACAGCCTTGTGTGTAGACATCACTAACCTAGACATCACTAACCTAGACAACAGCCTTGTGTGTAGACATCACTAACCTAGACATCACTAACCTAGACAACAGCCTGTGTGTAGACATCACTAACCTAGACATCACTAACCTAGACAACAGCCTGTGCGTAGACATCACTAACCTAGACATCACTAACCTAGACAGCAGCCTGTGCGTAGACATCACTAACCTAGACAGCAGCCTGTGTAGACATCACTAAGCTAGACAGCAGCATGTGTGTAGACATCACTAACCTAGACAACAGCCTGTGTATAGACATCACTAACCTAGACAGCAGCATGTGTGTAGACATCACTAACCTAGACATCACTAACTAGACATCACTAACCTAGACATCACTAACCTAGACAGCACTAACCTAGACATCACTAACCTAGACATCACTAACCTAGACAACAGCCTGTGTGTAGACATCACTAACCTAGACATCACTAACCTAGACAGTAGCCTGTGTGTAGACATCACTAACCTAGACAGTAGCCTGTGTGTAGACATCACTAACCTAGACATCACTAACCTAGACAGCAGCCTGTGTGTAGACATCACTAACCTAGACATCACTAACCTAGACAACAGCCTGTGTGTAGACATCACTAACCTAGACATCACTAACCTAGACAGTAGCCTGTGTGTAGACATCACTAACCTAGACAGTAGCCTGTGTGTAGACATCACTAACCTAGACATCACTAACCTAGACAGCAGCCTGTGTGTAGACATCACTAACCTAGACAGCAGCCTGTGTAGACATCACTAACCTAGACAGCAGCCTGTGTAGACATCACTAACCTAGACAGCAGCCTGTGTGTAGACATCACTAACCTAGACAGCAGCCTGTGTAGACATCACTAACCTAGACATCACTAACCTAGACAGTAGCCTGTGCGTAGACATCACTAACCTAGACATCACTAACCTAGACAGTAGCCTGTGTGTAGACATCACTAACCTAGACATCACTAACCTAGACAGTAGCCTGTGCGTAGACATCACTAACCTAGACATCACTAACCTAGACAGTAGCCTGTGCGTAGACATCACTAACCTAGACAGTAGCCTGTGCGTAGACATCACTAACCTAGACAGTAGCCTGTGTGTAGACATCACTAACCTAGACATCACTAACCTAGACAGTAGCCTGTGCGTAGACATCACTAACCTAGACATCACTAACCTAGACAGCAGCCTGTGTAGACATCACTAACCTAGACAGCAGCCTGTGTAGACATCACTAACCTAGACAGCAGCCTGTGCGTAGACATCACTAACCTAGACAGCAGCATGTGTGTAGACATCACTAACCTAGACAACAGCCTGTGTAGACATCACTAACCTAGACAGCAGCATGTGTGTAGACATCACTAACCTAGACATCACTAACCTAGACAGTAGCCTGTGCGTAGACATCACTAACCTAGACATCACTAACCTAGACATCACTAACCTAGACATCACTAACCTAGACAGTAGCCTGTGCGTAGACATCACTAACCTAGACATCACTAACCTAGACATCACTAACCTAGACATCACTAACCTAGACAGTAGCCTGTGCGTAGACATCACTAACCTAGACATCACTAACCTAGACATCACTAACCTAGACAGTAGCCTGTGCGTAGACATCACTAACCTAGACATCACTAACCTAGACAGTAGCCTGTGCGTAGACATCACTAACCTAGACATCACTAACCTAGACAGCAGCCTGTGCGTAGACATCACTAACCTAGACAGCAGCCTGTGTGTAGACATCACTAACCTAGACAGCAGCCTGTGTGTAGACATCACTAACCTAGACATCACTAACCTAGACAGCAGCATGTGTGTAGACATCACTAACCTAGACAGCAGCATGTGTGTAGACATCACTAACCTAGACAGCAGCCTGTGTGTAGACATCACTAACCTAGACATCACTAACCTAGACAGCAGCCTGTGTGTAGACATCACTAACCTAGACAGCAGCATGTGTGTAGACATCACTAACCTAGACAGCAGCATGTGTGTAGACATCACTAACCTAGACAGCAGCCTGTGTAGACATCACTAACCTAGACAGCAGCCTGTGTAGACATCACTAACCTAGACAGCAGCCTGTGTAGACATCACTAACCTAGACAGCAGCCTGTGTAGACATCACTAACCTAGACAGCAGCCTGTGTAGACATCACTAACCTAGACAGCAGCCTGTGTAGACATCACTAACCTAGACAGCAGCCTGTGTAGACATCACTAACCTAGACAGCAGCATGTGTGTAGACATCACTAACCTAGACAGCAGCCTGTGTGTAGACATCACTAACCTAGACATCACTAAGCTAGACAGTAGCCTGTGTGTAGACATCACTAACCTAGACATCACTAACCTAGACAGTAGCCTGTGTGTAGACATCACTAACCTAGACATCACTAACCTAGACAGTAGCCTGTGTGTAGACATCACTAACCTAGACATCACTAACCTAGACATCACTAACCTAGACAGTAGCCTGTGTGTAGACATCACTAACCTAGACAGTAGCCTGTGTGTAGACATCACTAACCTAGACAGTAGCCTGTGTGTAGACATCACTAACCTAGACAGTAGCCTGTGTGTAGACATCACTAACCTAGACATCACTAACCTAGACATCACTAACCTAGAAATCACTAACCTAGACATCACTAACCTAGACAACAGCCTGTGTGTAGACATCACTAACCTAGACATCACTAACCTAGACAGTAGCCTGTGTGTAGACATCACTAACCTAGACAGTAGCCTGTGTGTAGACATCACTAACCTAGACATCACTAACCTAGACAGCAGCCTGTGTGTAGACATCACTAACCTAGACATCACTAACCTAGACAACAGCCTGTGTGTAGACATCACTAACCTAGACATCACTAACCTAGACAGTAGCCTGTGTGTAGACATCACTAACCTAGACAGCAGCCTGTGTGTAGACATCACTAACCTAGACATCACTAACCTAGACAGCAGCCTGTGTGTAGACATCACTAACCTAGACATCACTAACCTAGACAGTAGCCTGTGTGTAGACATCACTAACCTAGACATCACTAACCTAGACAGTAGCCTGTGTGTAGACATCACTAACCTAGACATCACTAACCTAGACAGCAGCCTGTGTGTAGACATCACTAACCTAGACATCACTAACCTAGACAGCACTAACCTAGACAGCACTAACCTAGACAGCACTAACCTAGACAGCACTAACCTAGACAGCACTAACCTAGACATCACTAACCTAGACAGCAGCCTGTGTGTAGACATCACTAACCTAGACATCACTAACCTAGACAGCACTAACCTAGACAGCACTAACCTAGACAGCACTAACCTAGACAGCACTAACCTAGACATCACTAACCTAGACATCACTAACCTAGACATCACTAACCTAGACATCACTAACCTAGACATCACTAACCTAGACAGCACTAACCTAGACAGCACTAACCTAGACAGCACTAACCTAGACAGCACTAACCTAGACATCACTAACCTAGACATCACTAACCTAGACATCACTAACCTAGACAGTAGCCTGTGTGTAGACATCACTAACCTAGACAGTAGCCTGTGTGTAGACATCACTAACCTAGACAGCACTAACCTAGACAGCACTAACCTAGACATCACTAACCTAGACAGCACTAACCTAGACATCACTAACCTAGACAGCACTAACCTAGACAGCACTAACCTAGACAACACTAACCTAGACAGCACTAACCTAGACAGCACTAACCTAGACAGCACTAACCTAGACAGCACTAACCTAGACAGCACTAACCTAGACAGCACTAACCTAGACAGCACTAACCTAGACAGCACTAACCTAGACATCACTAACCTAGACAGCAGCCTGTGTGTAGACATCACTAACCTAGACATCACTAACCTAGACAGCACTAACCTAGACATCACTAACCTAGACAGCAGCCTGTGTGTAGACATCACTAACCTAGACAGCACTAACCTAGACAGCACTAACCTAGACAGCACTAACCTAGACAGCAGCCTGTGTGTAGACATCACTAACCTAGACATCACTAACCTAGACAGCAGCCTGTGTGTAGACATCACTAACCTAGACATCACTAACCTAGACAGCACTAACCTTAATTTGTGTAATTTCTTTACTCCTTAATGTGTTTGAGCCAATCAGTTGTGTGGTGACAAGGTAGGGGTGGTATACAGAATCTGGTATTTTACCAAATAGAGCTAAGTCCATATTATGTCAAGAACGGCTCAAATAAGCAAATAGAAACGACAGTTCATCATAACTTTAAGACATGAAGGTCAGTCAATCTGGAAAATGTCAAGAACTTTTCAAGTTTCTTCAATTGCAGTCGCAAAACCCATCAATCGTTTAAACTGGCTTTCATGAGGACCGCCAGAGGAATGGAAGACCCAGAGTTATCGCTGCTGCAGAGGATAAGTTCTTTAGAGATACCAGCCTCAGAAATTGCAGCCCAAATAAATGCTTTAGAGTTCAAGTAACAGACATCTCAACATCATCTGTTCAGAGGTGACTGTGTGAATCAGGCCTTCATGGTCAAATTGCTGCAAAGAAACCACTACACTAAAGGACACCAATAATAAGAGACTTGCTTGGGCCAAGAAACATGAGCAATGGACATCAGACCAGTGGAAATCTGTCATTTGGACTCCAGAGCAAATTGGAGATTTTTGGTCCCAATTGCCATGTATTTGTGAGACACGGTGTGGGTGAGCGAATGATCTCCGCATGTGTATTTCCCACAGTAAAGCATGGAAGTGGTGGTGTTATGGTGTGTGGGTGGTTTGCTGGTGACGCTGTCTGAGAATGATTTACAATTCATGGCACACTTAACCAACATGATTACCACAGCATTCTGCAGTAATACGCCATCCCATCTGGTTTGGGCTTAGTGGGACTATAATTTGCTGTTCAACAGGACAATGACCCAAGGCTGTGTAAGGGCTATTTGACCAATAAGGAGAGTGATGGAGTGCTGCATCAGATGACCTGGCATCAACAATCCCCCGACCTCAACCAAATTGAGATTTTTGGTACAACTGATCCCAAACAGAGTGAAGGAAAAGCAGCCAAGAAGTGCTCAGCATATGTGGGAAGTCCTTCAAGACAGTTGGAAAAGCATTCCAGGTCAAGCTGGTTGAGAGAATACCAAGAGTGTGCAAAGCTGTCATCAAGGCAAAGGGTGGCTATTTGAAGAATCTCAAATATATTTTGATTTGTTTAACACTTTTTTGGTTACTACATGATTCCATATGTGTTATTTCATAGTTTTGATGTCTTCACTATTATTCTACAAAGTAGAAAACACTTGAATGAGTAGGTGTTCTAAAACTTTTGACCAGTAGTGTATGTTTAGGCAGCAGCCACTCTGTGCTAGTGATGGCTATTTAACAGGTGGCTATTTAATAAGGTATCCGTTTTTAAAAATCCAAAAACCTGTTTGTACTGTCATTATGGGATATTGTGTGTAGAATGTTGAGGGGGGGGGGGGGGAATCATATTTAATCCATTTTAGAATAAGGCTGTAACGTAACAAAATGTGGAAAAAGTCAAGGGGTCTGTACACAAACTGAACAATTAGATTACAGATGAAATGAGTTTGTGTTTATGGTCATCCTTGACAATAGGAGGCCTAATACTTTCGTATTTATATGTTTATAACATAGTACGGTGTGGAATGTTCTATAGAAGGCTTACCTTTGACCTTTCCACTGATCTATAACGGCAAAGTCCTTATAACTCTGCTGACCGGTCAGAAACACATACTCTCCGTCATCTGTAGCATTTTGCTGAAATATAAAAACAGAACCACCATGAAACGCCCACCTCCTTCGTGAGTTCCATAAAAACAGAACCACCATGAAACGCCCACCTCCTTCGTGAGTTCCATAAAAACAGAACCACCATGAAACGCCCACCTCCTTCGTGAGTTCCATAAAAACAGAACCACCATGAAACGCCCACCTCCTTCGTGAGTTCCATAAAAACAGAACCACCATGAAACGCCCACCTCCTTCGTGAGTTCCATAAAAACAGAACCACCATGAAACGCCCACCTCCTTCGTGAGTTCCATAAAAACAGAAAACTGATCTCGAGACTCAAAATCGTTGACATGTAAAACAGTGTGTTGAATTTGAAACAATGTTTTCTATAGACATTTACAT
Organism: Oncorhynchus kisutch; assembly: GCF_002021735.2. Lineage (NCBI taxonomy): Eukaryota > Metazoa > Chordata > Actinopteri > Salmoniformes > Salmonidae > Oncorhynchus > Oncorhynchus kisutch. Next base: position 8,571,072 of record NC_034179.2, on the reverse strand, counting down.
GACAAGGCTTTCATAGATCTAATTCTATACTTGCTTTATGGAAGTGACTATTTACAAAACATTATTACCACAGCACTTAAATAACCAACCACTTTTTAAAAAAACACACAAATACAAATATCTAACATCAATCAACATATTACAACCAACCATACAGTCCATATTGAGTAGTGAGTGAGAATCAAACCTTGTAGAAGAGTCCAAACACATCATCTAATGTAGGGTCCACTACTTTCATAGCTTTGAGAAGGCCATCCTCATAGCCCCAAAGCAGTTCTCCCACAGTGTGTGTAGTGAACAGGCCTTCATTCACCGACTTCATGTAAGATGAGATGAGATTGGCAATAACTGACGTATCCTTGAATTTTTCCATCACCGTCTGGGAACAGAGAGAGAAAGAGAATAGTCAGAACTGAATGATTCATCATTCACAAGCTAACCCGGATGATGCTGGGCCAATTGTGCACCGCCCTATGGTACTCCCAATCACGACCGGATGTGATACAGCCTGGAATCGAACCAGAGACTGTAGTGACGCCTCTTGCACTGAGAAACAGTGCCTTAGAACGCTGTGTCACTCTGGAACCCTGTATATACAGTTGAAGTGCCACTCTGGAGCCCTGTATATACAGTTGAAGTCGGAAGTTTACATACACCTTAGCTAACTCAGTTTTTCACAATTGCTGACATTTAATTCTAGTAAAAATTCCCTGCCTTAGGTAAGTTAGGATCATCACTTTATTTTCAGAATGTGAAATGTCAGAATAACAGTAGAGAATGAATTATTTCAACTTTTCTTTCTTTCTTTCACATTCCCAGTGGGTCAGAAGTTTACATACACTCAATTAGTATTTGGTAGCATCGCCTTTATATTGTTTAACTTGGGTCAAACGTTTTGGGCAGCCTTCCACAAGCTTCCCACAATAAGTTGGGTGAATTTTGGCCCATCCCTCCTGACAGAGCTGGTGTACCCGAGTCAGGTTTGTAGGCCTCCATGCTCCACACACTTTTTCAGTTCTGCCCACAAATTTTCTATAGGACTGAGGTCAGGGCTTTGTGATGGCCACTCCAATACCTTGACTTTGTTGTCCTTAAGCCATTTTGTCACAACTTTGGAAGTGTGCTTTGGGTCATTGCCCATTTGGAAGACCCATTTGCGACCAAGCTTTAACTTCCTGACTGAGGTCTTGAGATGTTTTGTCAATATAATCCACATCATTTTCCTCCTCATGATGCCATCTATTTGTGAAGTGCACCAGTCCCTCATGCAGCAAAGCACCCCCACCACATGATGCTGCCACCCCTGTGCTTCAAGGTTGGGATGGTGTTCTTCGGCTGGCAAGCCTCCCCCTTTTTCCTCCAAACATAACGAAGGTCATTATGGCCAAACAGTTCTATTTTTGTTTCATCAGACCAGAGGACATTTCTCCAAAAAGTACGATCTCTGTCCCCATGTGCAGTTGCAAACCATAGTCTGGCTTTTTTATGGCGGTTTTGGAGCAGTTTCTTCTTCCTTGCTGAGCGGCATTTCAGGTTATGTCGATATAGGACTCGTTTCACAGTGGATATAGATACTTTGTACCCGTTTCCCCCAACATCTTCACAAGGTCCTTTGCTGTTGTTCTGGGATCGATTTGCACTTCTCGCACCAAAGTATGTTAATCTCTTGGAGACAGAAAGTGTCTCCTTCCTGAGCTGTATGAGGGCTGCGTGGTCCCATGGTGTTTATACTTGCGTACTATTGTTTGTACAGATGAACGTGGTATCTTCAGTCGTTTGGAAATTGCTGACAAGGATGAACCAGACTTGTGGAGGTCTTGGCTGATTTCTTTTGGTTTTCCCATGATGTCAAGCAAAGAGGCACTGAGTTTGAAGGTAGGCCTTGAAACACATCCACAGGTACACCTCCAATTGAGTCAAATTATGTCAATTAGCCTATCAGAAGCTTCTAAAGCCATGACATTTTCTGGACTTTTCAAGCTGTTTAAAGGCACAGTCAACTTGTGTATGTAGACTTCTGACCCACTGGAATTGTGATACAGTGAATTATAAGTGAAATAATCTGTCTGTAAACAATTGCTGGAAAAATTACTTCTGTCATGCACAAAGTAGATGTCCTAACCGACTTGCCAAAACTATAGTTTTAACAAGAAATTAGTGGAGTGGTTGAAAAACAAGTTTTAATGACTCCAACCTAAGTGTATGTAAACTTCCAACTTCAACGGTATGTATATATTTTTTATAATTTCATTATACTCGGGGCTCAAAATAAAAAAGGTTCATGTGCTACCAATTGAAAACGGATAGCTTCTTCGGCAGATAAATGCATGAATGAATGAAGGAAGACGTTTTCGCTGTAGTCATGGTGCAACCATGACGATAACTAATATGCACTCGCTTGTTTCTCTGGGGCACTCTAAAACAACGAAGCCTTATCATTACAACAATTATGATCTGGAAGATTTTTGTCATAAATCGACAAGTGCTCCCAAAATAAAATTCCTGGTCGCACAGCGAAATACTTTGTCGCTCTTTAGAGCCCTGGTTATCCTATGCTTATATTGATTACTGGGTAGCGCATCCAAGTTAAGCATTTCACTGTACTTCTGCATGTGACAATAAAACTTCAACTTGAAGTCTGAACACCTACCAACTCCGTGACTCAAACATCCTGCATGCTTTTCAACCGATCGCTGCCCGCACCCGCCCGCGGCTCTGACTTAGAATATGTGGACAACTATAAATACCTAGGTGTCTGGCTAGACTGTAAACTCTCCTTCCAGACTCATTAAGCATCTCCAATCCAAAATGTAATCTAGAATTGGCTTCCTATTTCGCAACAAAGCCTCCTTCACTTATGCTACCAAACATACCCTCGTAAAACTGACCATCCTACCGATCCTTGACTTCGAATTTTGTAAATGACATCGCCGTCGCCAAACCCACTGGCTCCAGGTCATCTATAAGTCTTTGCTCAGTAAAGCTCCGCCTTATCTCAGCTCACTGGTCACCATAGCAACACCCACCCGTAGCACCTGCTCCAGCAGGTATATTTCACTGGTCATCCCCAAAGCCAACACCTTCTTTGGCCACCTTTCCTTCCAGTTCTCTGCTGCCAATAATTGGAACGAATTGCAAAAATAAATCAATAAAAATCACTGACGTTACTTGATGAAGCGTGTTAGTTTTAGCTAGCTCTGTGCTTTTATATTGAAGCTGAAATGTACAGACGAGAAAATAAACCCTTTAATTATCTGCACATGCCTGTGAATCGTTGCATTATTCAAAAGTGTAATACGGTTAGGATGAATATTTGCTGCATAGTTGAATAGTTTGTTAAAAGCATGTTGAAGGGCTCTCCGTAGTGATTTCACAGTCTACGCAAATGGAGCTCCCTTTGTATCATGTTCCAAACAAATTAAGCCACAAAAAAAGTATGTAGAACTACGTAGAGAGCTACGCAAACGGAGCGCCGTCCGAGCTGTTGCGGATCCGTTTGGGTAGACATTGCAGAGAGACATTGCAGAGAGACATTGCAGTGAGACATTGCAGTGAGACATTGCAGTGAGACATTGCAGTGAGACATTGCAGTGAGACATTGCAGAGAGACATTGCAGAGAGACATTGCAGAGAGACATTGCAGTGAGACATTGCAGAGAGACATTGCAGAGAGACATTGCAGTGAGACATTGCAGTGAGACATTGCAGTGAGACATTGCAGTGAGACATTGCAGTGAGACATTGCAGTGAGACATTGCAGTGAGACATTGCAGAGAGACATTGCAGAGAGACATTGCAGTGAGACATTGCAGAGAGACATTGCAGTGAGACATTGCAGAGAGACATTGCAGTGAGACATTGCAGAGAGACATTGCAGTGAGACATTGCAGAGAGACATTGCAGTGAGACATTGCAGTGAGACATTGCAGTGAGACATTGCAGTGAGACATTGCAGTGAGACATTGCAGTGAGACATTGCAGAGAGACATTGCAGTGAGACATTGCAGTGAGACATTGCAGAGAGACATTGCAGAGAGACATTGCAGAGAGACATTGCAGAGAGACATTGCAGAGAGACATTGCAGAGAGACATTGCAGAGAGACATTGCAGTGAGACATTGCAGAGAGACATTGCAGAGAGACATTGCAGAGAGACATTGCAGAGAGACATTGCAGAGAGACATTGCAGTGAGACATTGCAGAGAGACATTGCAGAGAGACATTGCAGAGAGACATTGCAGAGAGACATTGCAGAGAGACATTGCAGAGAGACATTGCAGTGAGACATTGCAGTGAGACATTGCAGTGAGACATTGCAGAGAGACATTGCAGTGAGACATTGCAGAGAGACATTGCAGTGAGACATTGCAGTGAGACATTGCAGTGAGACATTGCAGTGAGACATTGCAGAGCGACATTGCAGAGCGACATTGCAGAGCGACATTGCAGAGCGACATTGCAGAGAGCTTTACTGGCTACACTGGAATCTTTACGGTAAATTTGAGCTAAGCCCACGAACCCTCTCTCAGCGCATGACATTCCGTTGGTATCTTTACGGTAAATTTGAGCTAAGCCCAGGAACCCTCTCTCAGCGCATGACATTCCGTTGGTATCTTTACGGTAAATTTGAGCTAAGCCCACGAACCCTCTCTCAGCGCATGACATTCCGTTGGAATCTTTACGGTAAATTTGAGCTAAGCCCACGAACCCTCTCTCAGCGCATGACATTCCGTTGGAATCTTTACAGTAAATTTGAGCTAAGCCCACAAACCCTCTCTCAGCGCATGACATTCCGTTGGAATCTTTACGGTAAATTTGAGCTAAGCCCACAAACCCTCTCTCAGCGCATGACATTCCGTTGGAATCTTTACAGTAAATTTGAGCTAAGCCCACAAACCCTCTCTCAGCGCATAACATTCCGTTGGAATCTTTACGGTAAATTTGAGCTAAGCCCACGAACCCTCTCTCAGCGCATGACATTCCGTTGGAATCTTTACGGTAAATTTGAGCTAAGCCCACGAACCCTCTCTCAACGCATGACATTCCGTTGCTAATGTAAATTGAAACGTTGATGTATATACTGTACTATGTAAATCTCATCGTGGTGCCTCTGCTACAACTCTCTCAATCAGAACACTCTCTCTAAGTTCCATACACAAAAGAGGCAGTTTGATTTATTATAGCTAACCTTACCACAGCCAGGGCCTTGATTTTTCTGATTAGGGAAGTGTGTTTGTGTTGTAGCCTACCATAGCTGGGATGTTAACTGTTCTGATCAGGTCACTCTCTGGTCCTTTAGACATGTCAGACTGAAACACATAGGTCTTAGTGTTGACAGCTGACACTTTGGTTCCATTCTCCAGGAAATTCACTCGCTCCATTGGACGAAACTCCCTGAGCAAGGAAACATTACAAAACACAGTGAGTGATGGCAAGAGCCGTGAAGAATGTGCTGAAGACAAAGATATGTCTGGTGAGGGCAAGCCAGATAAGATGTTACGATGAAAGTGTAAGGAAACATTAGCCTGGTCCTAGATCTGTTTGTGTTACCATGTCAGTTCTTGGCAAAAGATCTAATCTGACTGGTCAAGAAGACAAATAACAGGGTAATAGATCAGAATTGGGCTGCCTGTGTAAACGCAGCCATAGAGACCAAGGCCTAGTGCTGACTCGATCGCCTCAGTAATAACCGTCTTATCTGGGCTAGGGTTCAATGCTGCCAAGAGAGAGGCCAACAAAGCCTCCTATCCGAAGCTGGGTTCATTCACAGAGGAACACATTTAGCACAAAACCCCCTGATCCTGTTAAGTTAGGACATGACATGATGTCACCAGTTACGGCAGCATCAGCTGAGTTCCTTCCTATTTATTGACAAGGACTATCACATGACAACTGTCAGAACAGATTTTTTAAATATTTTTTTTAATGGCTTAGGATGTGGTCATCTTCTCCTCCGGCTGCATCTCATCTAATAGCCTGTGACAGTTTTACTCGTTGTCAATGAATTGCTCCACATCTCACCTGTACGTGTAAGGTCCGACCTCGAGAACAGCAGGCCGCTCTCCCTTCAGTACCTCTGCCGGGTTGGTCACATTAAAGAAGTAGAACTGCATGTAGACTGGAGGAGGTGGGTTTTCCCACACATCAAATGCATGTGTGCCATTCCTGAGCACAATCTCCTGAAGGGTTCAACATGCACTGGTTAGTAAACACATAGCTAGATCAAGTACTTGTGACCACAAAAGCCAATATGAAAGCTTGAATCCCATGACAGATGATTGAACCAGGTAGCTACCGTGAACAGTAGTAGTAGCCAACTTAAAACATTTGTTTGTCCGCCTAACTACAACATAGCATACAGTACCAGTCAAAAGCTTGGACACCTACTCATTCAAGGGTTTTTCTTTATTTTTTTTACTCTTTTCTACATTGCAGAGCAATAGTGAAGACTATGAAATAACACATATGGAATCATGTAGTAACCCAAAAAAATGTTTTCTAAAATAAAGCGTTAAATCAAAACATATTTTATATTTCAGATTCTTCAAAGTTACCACACTTTGCCTTGATGACAGCTTTTCACATTCTTGGTATTTTCTCAACCAGCTTCACCTGAAATGCTTTTACAACAGTTTTAAAGGAGTTCCCACATATGCTGAGCACTTGTTGGCTGCTTTTCCTTCACTCTGCGGTCCAACTCATGACAAAACATCTCATTTAGATTGAGGTTGGATGATTGTGGAGGCCAGGTCATCTGATGCAGCACTTCATCACTCTCTGTGTTGGTCAAATAGCCCTTACAAAGCCTGGAGGTGTGTTGGGTCATTGTCCTGTTGAAAAACAAGTGATAGTCCCACTAAGCCCAAACCAGACAGGATGGCGTATCACTGCAGAATGCTGTGTGAATTGAATTCTAAACTAATCACAGACAGTGTCACCAGCAAAGCACCCCCACACCATCACATCTCCTCCTCCATGCTTCACGGTGGGAACCACATATGCAGAGATCATCCGTTCACCTAGCAGTTGGATCCAAAAATCTCCAATTTGGGCTCCAGAGCAAAGGACAACATTTCCACCAGTTTAATGTCCATTGCTTGTGTTTCTTTGCCCAAACAAGTCTCTTCTTATTGGTGTCCTTTAGTAGTGGTTTCTTTGCAGCAATTCGACCATGAAGGCCTGATTCACACAGTCACCTCTGAACAGTTGATGTTGAGATGTGTCTGTTACTTGAACTCTAAAGCATTTATTTGTGCTGCAATTTCTGAGTCTGGTAACTCTAATTAATTTATAATCTGCAGCAGAGTTAACTCTGGGTCTCCCATTTCTGTGGCGTTCTCATGAGAGACAGTGTCATCATAGCGCTGTATGGTTTTTGCAACTGCAATTGAAGAAACTTTCAAAGTCCTTGAAATGTTCCGTATTGCCTGACCTTCATGTCTTAAAGTAATGGACTGTCGTTTCTCTCTGTTTATTTGAGCTGTTCTTGACATAATATGGACTTGGTATTTTACCAAATAGAGCCATCTTCTGTATACCACTGCTACCTTGTCACAACAACTGATTGGCTCAAACACATTAAGGCGTAAAGAAATTCATTCCAGGTGACTGGCTCATGAAGCTGGTTGAGAGGAATGCCATTGGTGTGCAAAGCTGTCATCAAGACAAATGGTAGCTACTGTGAAGAATCTCAGATATTAAATATATTTTGATTTTTTTTAACACTTTGTTGGTTACTTCTTGATTCCATATGTGTTATTTCATAGTTTTGACATCTTCACTATTATTCTACAATGTAGAAAATAGTACAAATAATGGGAAAACCCTGGAGTAGGTGTGTCCAAAATGTTGACTGGTACTGTATACTGAAACAACATTCATATTTTGACTGGATATGTATGTCAATGCATTCAATTCAGACAAAAAGAATAGCTTGTTACGTTCACGGTGACTAAAAAATAATTTAAAAAACAACAACAATCGGCCTAAGCTTTCTGTACACAAAGTATTGTAACGACCCAGGGTTACCCAGCGTCGTTACAGTATTTTAACGTTAGTAGGCTACAACGAGTTAACTAGCAAGAAAGCTTAAACTGCCAAACTACGGTACTGTTAGCTGCATTAGATTAGATTACTGGACGTTAAAATTAAAATACAATTAGCCTCTGTTTAGTTAGTTGGTTGGTTGGACAACCAAGTTGGCCTGCTAACTAGCTTGCCGCTGGCTAGCATTAACGTTACCTTTTTGATCTTCGCGTTGAGGATATTTTGAAACACCTGCGAAAGCACCAGAACTATGCCTGCTATTAAAGTTAGAATAGAAATCACTCCCGTACTGTAAATACAACACGATTTCACTGACATGATTGATCAACTTCAGGTGTTACCGATATGTCCAACGCTAGCCAGATATCTTTCTCTTGCTAACCACTTCTTCTTCTTCTTTAACTGTGTATTGTCGAATTGCAACCAACTGAAAGGTGGATATACCACCACCTACTGTACTGGAGTGTGAGGCTCCCCCTTTTAATCTATTTCTCTTATCTCGTCCAGTGTTTCTGCCTACTGTACTGGAGTGTGAATTCATTACACCAGTAGTTCCCAACCAGGGGTACGCAGACCACTGGGGGTGCTGGGCATATCCACAGGGGTACTTGAGAAGACATGAGTTTATAAGCCTACTGGTAAAATGCACAGACAAATTCAGTTGGTGGTACAGTAACCGAAAAAGGTTTGGAACCACTCCCTATGGGTTTGTAGCTTTAACCCCCGCATCACACACACACACCAACTGATTAATGGACTGCTGAATGCATATATGTTTTTATCTGACTTTTGTTTGCTCTTTTCTATATTTTGTCTGTCTCTGAGAAGCTACCCAGGAACAGGATGGAAATAGCCCATATTCATATATGTAGCCTTGGAAATAAGGTCAATGAAATCTACAACTTGCTAACATAAGATAACATTAATACATTAGCCATTTCTGAATCTCACCTAGATAATTACTTTGCTACAGCAGTAGCAATACAAGGTTATAACATCTATAGAAGAGACAGGAATGTTTATGGGGGAGGTGTTGCTGTATACTGTAGATTGAGTGGTTGTAAAGATGAGGAGAGGTCTGTCTGTAATAAAGAGATGTTCTGCTTTTTTGACACCACACTCCACAAAGCAAGTCCTGCAGGCTCTAGTTGTATGTTATCTTGATTATTGTCCAGTCATGTGGTGAAGTGCTGCAAAGAAAGCCTTAGTTAAGCTGCAGCTGGCCCAGAACAGAGCGACACATCTTGCTCTTCATTGTAATCAGAGGGCTAACATTAATACTACGCGTGCCAGTCTCTCTTGGCTAAGAGTTGAGGAAAGACTGACTGAGTCACTTCTTGTTTTTTTTTGTTTTTTTTAAACATTGTGTCGGATATTCCACATTTTTTGCATAGTCAACTCTTTTCACAGTCCCCAGATCCAGAACAAATTCAAGGACGTGTACAGTATTATTCAGAGTCATGAGTGCATGGAACTCCCTTCCCTCTTATATAGCGCAAGTGAACAGCAAACCTGCTATCAAAAAAAACAAATAAAGCAACACCTCACGGCACACCGCCTGTCCCCTTTGTGACCTACTTGTTGTGTGTATGTACTGATATATGCACACACACACACACACACACACACACACACACACACACACACACACACACACACACACACACACACACACACACACACACACACACACACACACACACACACACACACACACACACATTCATGTTTTTAAATGTATGTAAATTCTTTGCATTCTTTTGTCTCTATTGTCTTTTTAGTTATGTATCGGACCCCAGGAAAGACTAGCTGTTGCCATGGGGATCTTAATAAATCTAAAAATCTAGATTACCTTGACATAAAAAGGAAAGGGACAGAGGATGGGGAAAAGGGAAGAAACATTTCTCTACCAACTAACCCTTCACCCATTAAACACCCATTAAACACCCATTAAAACCTCAACACTATACCAACTAACCCTTCACCCATTAAACACCCATTAGAGAGATTAAAGTAGATGTCACGTGTCAAAATTTTGATTGATGACCCTATGTGAACCTATGTGAACGCTATGTGAACCCTATGTAGTGATGACGTGTGCATGTCTTCTGGTCAGGCAAGCCTGGTTAGGTGGGGGCTATGGGGTGAGTAAGGGTCCATTTGACAGGCCGTTAATGATTGATGACCCAAGCCTGATAGGCAAGCCTGGTTAGGTGGGGGCTATGGGTTGAGTAAGGGTCCATTTGACAGGCCGTTAATGATTGATGACCCAAGCCTGATTTATGACCCTATGTAATGATTTATGACCCTATGTCATGTAGAAGGGTGCATGCCCAGGGTTGAGTAAGTGACCATGTGTCAGGTCAACCTGTTACTGTTTCTCACGGTTTGGGTTGGTTAATGCCCCTTATAAAGCGCCTGAACAATACCTGTTTAAGAGTGCACAAGATCTTAAGAATAACCATGGAATTTGGGATCGGTACCAAACAAGTGATGACGGTAACAACTGAAGCAGGCCCTCGGGTTGCCCATAGAGCAAGGGCAAAGTATCAACCAGCAATATATGATGCGCCAAAAAAACGTTTTTTAAATGTGTATAGAACCCAAATACCGCCAGCAAATGCTCTGACAGATCAAGTGTTGATGTCTAATGGCCAGCAGTGGGGGTATCGGTTTGATTACCTGGCCTGTAGAGTGACCCTCTATACGGTAGATGAAGGAGAAGAATATACAGACCAGACTGTAGGCTTGGAATATGGTGTTGAAGACTGGTCGGTTTTTCGCAAGGTTGTATGTCCTGAACTGAGCCTTATCACCAAGGGGTATAGTGTGTTCACGGGCCACGAGACCCGTTGGGAAGGTACCCCTGACTCCTCAGGACAAATATTTCACAGGGTGAAAATACAAAGAAAGAATGGCCGACCGTGCGGCAGCGTGGAGTTCTATATCGGCACCGAGGCAATCCGAAACCACAACCTTAGGGGTGGTGGCCTGACTGGGGATACCCGACTGCGTCTACTTATTCCTTTTAAGAGTTGGGATGTACTGGAATTGAAAATGTTGCAACCGTTGGATGCTCTCTTTGTACAGAGCCAACAGCGTCAGAGCCTTGTTCATTTAAAGAAGTGCATAATATATACGAATCGTAAAGATTACGATGCAAAAGAGCCTCAAGAAGATACAGCGTCAGAAGAAAACTAAGTAAGCGGATGCTTTAACCCCGCCCCCCAGATACCCAATGGCCTTGTTCTACAATAAAAAGAAAAAAAGCAGCCAGTTCTTCATTTCAGCATACACCATGGATCTCCAGACCATCTACGAGGAAGCCACTACGTCATGGGGGCCCGACACTAAAGACTCTATGCCACGAAGCCCTACACTCTACGCACCCCTGGCAAGACCCGTGACACCCCCGACATTTACCCAGCCTGAGGATGTGTTTGATGGGGTGGCCAGTACTATTTTTGTGGATACAATCAAGGCCTCTGTAGCTACACTTTTAAACGTGGTGATTGGCGAATATATACGAGAAAAATGCATCGGCTGTGAGATCAATCATCCCAGCCAGCGTCGTCATCCTTGCCTCTACGACCCTCCTAGATACTACTTTTTCAATCATTTTGAGGAGCTGGTGAAAAGACTGTGGTCCTGCCGTTTTATACCAGCGCTGGTCATCGCCCTGGAGTCTATGGGTATTGCGCCGTCTATCCCTAGAGTTTACGGGGTAACCGAAGCCTTCCTACATGAACTGAAGGAGGCCATCTTCATCCATGAGAAACTCAAAGAAATCCGACACACCCTGGTGGACGACAACAAATACAGGGAAGCTGTGGTGGCTGATGTGATGCTTTTCTGGCTCAATAAATCCCAAGAGACCGAGTGACATTTTGTTTATTTAGAGCTATGGGTAACTATGTGTCTACGATGTTTGAGCGAATAAATACATTTTTTCTTTTGAGAGACCTTACAAATGTTATGCATCAGATTATTGAAAATAAAGTGAACAATGTAAAGTTCTACACAACCCACAATACAGGGGTTATTGTAGAGCGTGTGTTAAAAATGGAGCAAATCATGAAACATGTCCGACATACGGGCGAGAGTTTACAATGGTCACATATGGTATCAAGGCTTGTTGAGGATTCTGAAGAACTAGAAATAACTTTGGCTAAGATTTTACATTATTTGTTTGAACCACCCTTTAATGTGAATGTGTATCATATTTGTTGTTTATATACTTATATATCAGACGTGTGTGTTTTAAAAATTCAGCGAAACAAACCTGTAAATCTAAACAATATATACAGGGTGTTGCATGCTGTGATTGTTGAGAAAACGGGGACTTGTATCTTGCAACAAATCCTGAATTGTCTGTATACGTAATAATTGTTGCATTCTTAAAATAAAAATTCACAAACTGAAATGTTGTCGTTATATGAAAGTGGCTCATTACAGTTATTGTACCTCAGAGAGGCAAGAAGGATGGCTGAGCAGCTGTTGAAAAACATATATTATAATCCCTCTAACCCCGGGTCTTATGGGGGTAAAGAGCGTTTACAGAGAGCTATAGTCGAAGAAACAGGTAGTCTGTTAAGCGATGCTAAAGTGAATGAATGGTTATCAGAGCAAGATGCCTACACTCTACATAAACCTGTAAGAAAACATTTTCCAAGAAATAGAGTTTTTTCTACGCATCCATTATCCCAATTTCAGGCGGATCTATGTGACATGCAGTCCCTTGCCGATAAAAATGATGGAAATCGCTACATGCTAACGGTTATAGATATTTTCTCTAAATTAGCCTATGTAAGGGTGTTAAAAAATAAGAGCGGGGCAGAGGTGACCAGGGCCTTTGAATCGATCTTGAAGGCAGGAGGCGCCCCCAAGAAAGTGCAGACGGATGGCGGAAAAGAATTTTTTAATAAAACATTTCAGAAGCTAATGAATAAGTATAATATAGTACATTTTGCTACAGGCTCTGATTTGAAAGCTTCGGTTGTGGAACGCTTTAATAGGACTTTGAAAGAGCGGATGTGGCGCTATTTTACAGCTCACAACACCAACCGATATACAGACATAGTTCAGGATTTAGTAAACGGGTACAACCACAGCTACCATAAGACTATACGTATGAAGCCCTCGGAGGTCTCTTCGGAAAACTATTTTCAAGTCTTTAAAAATATGTATGGTTTGTTCCCACTTCGCCGTAAGAAAAAAATGACTTTTAAATTCCTAGTGGGTGACTTGGTGCGTATATCAAAGTTGAGGGGTGTTTTCGACAAAAAATACGAACAAGGCTTTAGCTCGGAGTTGTTTACCGTTACCGAATGTCTGCCACGCATTCCGCCGGTCTACAAATTAAAAGATTATGACGGGGATCTTATAGAGGGATCTTTTTATGAGAAGGAATTACAGAAGGTCCAGTTGGGTAAAGACAAAGTCTTTCACGTGGAGGAGATTCTAGATCAGAAGAGAGAAAAGGGTAAAAAATGGTTACTGGTCCGCTGGAAAAACTGGCCTCAAAAGTTCAACAGTTGGGTATTGGAGCAGGATGTGGTGGAGGCAACGGGGGTTAATTTAAACCCCTAGTCATGATAACTAGCGCATCATTCGCGTGTACACAGTTGGGCATCATGGAACACAGCGGCTTCTACCTGACTCTCCCCAGTAATGCGTCGGCACAGATATATCGTAATAATCAGAGTTCGAAGTATACAACCAATTTTCCAAAGCCTATAGAGTTATCAGAGGCTTGGGAAGTAGGTCTCAGCGAGATTACATACCCCCATAGTTGGTATAATATCAAAGCTAAGGACCGTGATTTTTATTGCAAAAGGTTCTCGGAACCTGCGATACTTATTAAGCTTAAAAAAGGTTTCTATAGAACCGTCGACAGGATCGTCTCAGAGTTGAATGAACACCTAACCCTGAACAAGATGGAAATATTCCTATTCTACAATCCAATCCATAAAAGGATACAAATCTCAGGGCCTGCTAACGGAGGTATAAAGACCAGCGGTAATTTATCCTACATGTTGGGGATGGGTCCCAATAAATGGACGTATGTGAACGATAAATTATTCCCATTCCCTGCGGATATACATGCAGGCTTTTACAACATATTTGTCTATACCGACATCATAACCTATCAAAGGGTCGGAGACAGCTGTGTGCCCCTCCTGCGAACAGTTCATATAGACGGCAAGGATGGGGACATCGTCACTGTCAATTATGACAAGCCGCACTACGTACATGTCAGCAAGAACTATATTGAAAACATTCTGGTTGAGCTTAAAACGGATCAGAACGAAAACATTGAATTTACTTATGGTAAAACGATTGTAAAACTCCACTTTAGACCCACCAAAACCTCTCTACATATATAATAGCTGTATTATATTTATAAACATAATACAAATAAAAGGGTTATGGAGCACCATCAGCTCGACCCTAACCGTTATGTTTCATACTATGTGGATCAAGTGGGTAATGGACTACCAGGATATCATGGAGCGCCGACAATGTATGGTTCGGGGATAGGAGGTATATTCCGTAACCTCTTCAGGATGGTTTTACCGTTTATGAAGAGAGGCTTCAGCATAGCCAAACCACATTTAAAATCAGCGGCTAAAAATATAGTAAGTGAGGTTGTAGCCAATGCTATGACCCGAAGGGCGTCACCAGAGGTGGAGCATCAAGAAGGCTCGGGGCTTATGATATTGTCTCGAAGGCCAAAAAAGAGACCTCCTGGTTTAAGGCGTAGACCTGCACCTAAAAAGCGGCGGTTAACTGTTAAAAGAACCTCAGTAAGTCAAAGACGGGGTAAAGTGAGGAGGTCTGTACCAAAACAGGCTAAAAGAATACTAGGAAGTATTTTCTAAAAGAATAAGTGACATGGCTCTTTTACATCGAATGTCCTCTGAAGCTATAAAGACAGAACTTGATCTTTTCACGGCACCGTTAACGCAGCATTCAATAGATAGATCCAGTTATGTGGAGATAGCCCCTCTCTCTGCTATTACCGATAACGGGCCTATCGAATTTTTCATACCAGGCCATGGTGACAACTATCTGGACCTCAACAACACCTTGGTGCATTTACGTCTAAAAGTGACCAAAAGAGATGGGTCTAATATTGCAGACGATGCCAAAGTGAGTCTCATTAATTACCCCTTGGCCACCATTTTCTCCCAAGTTGATGTGACTTTGGGTGAACGCCTAATCAGTCAAAGCAGCGCTACATACCCTTATAGAGCCATCATGGAGTGTTTACTAAACTACTCCGAAGACACTCTCAAAACCCAATTTAGCGCCGGGCTGTTTAGCAAGGATACTGCAGGAGCCTCTATGGAATCGACAGACCCTTCCACCGGTGCAAACAAAGGACTAGCGGCACGAGCTCGCTACTGCGCCGAATCTCGAGAGTTTCATTTGCTAGGCCCTATACACTCTGACATTTTCTTTCAAGAACGGTTACTCTTAAATTCGGTTGATTTAAGATTAAAATTAACCAGGGCCAAGGATGATTTTTGCCTGATGTCTCCCCAAGACGGGGATTTTAGTTTGAAAGTGTTGGGGGCAACCCTTTTTATTAAAAAAGTATCTGTATCTCCGGCCGTGCACCTGGGTCACTCACATGCTTTGATGAAAGGAAATGCCCTTTACCCTCTCCAAAGAATTACCATGAAAACCTTTAGCATACCTGTGGGCAGTAGAATCTGCAGTCAAGAAAACCTATTTCTAGGCCCTTTACCTAGATATGTGGTTATAGGTCTGGTTGATCACGCCTCTAATACGGGCAGTTTAGATAAAAACCCCTTTAATTTTCAGCACTTCAATGCAGAGTATGTAGCGCTCTGTCAGGACGGACGTCAGGTTCCGGCGAAGGCTTTCCAACCACAATTTAATAACAACATATCTGTGCGAGAATTTTACAATCTATTCCTGGCTACAGGGCGACATCTAAAAGATCTCTCTTTACCTATTGACAGAAATGATTTTGCAGAGGGTTACACATTGTATGCTTTCAATTTATCACCTGATGATGACACCTCAGGAAATCTGTCTGTGGTGTCCCAAGGTAACCTCAGGCTGGAAATGCGTTTCCGTACACCTTTAGCCTGTACAGTTAGCATGATTGTTTACGCATGCTCTGATTCAATCTTGGAAGTGAATGCCCGAAGACAGGTCTTAGTGGATTATTATTAAGGACCTTTGAACAAAGACATGAATACCCAAGAGTTGGACGGGCTCATGAGCCGCTTGATTGGAAAACAATTTTGTGGAGTGTTGGCTTGTGATGAATTACCTATTGAGATATGGTCTGAGAGGCCTGCAATGTTTATTGTCAATACCCATCCTAAACACATGCCTGGTGAACATTGGCTAGCTATGACATTAGAACAGGAAGGTGGACGAAAAATCTCAACTTTTTTGATTCCTATGGCTTTCCCCCCGGTTTTTCACATTTCCCTAAATCTATTAAAGATTTTTTGACCCTAAACGGTACAAAGATCTACTACAACATCAAACAAGTGCAAGATAACCTTTCCACTACATGCGGTCACCACTGTGTATTTTACCTGTGCCAAAGAGCCCGGGGAGTTTCTTTGAAGATGTTATGTCTCTTTATAAGGATGATTTAAGAAGTAATGATAACCTTGTATCTTGTTTTGTTAGAAAATATCAAAAGTGTTCAAATGTGTGTCCTTTAAGAACGCGTAATCAAGGCGTATGCTCACGTCATATGTTTCAAGAATGCCACAAATGTTAACTTGCTTATTTTTCAAATAAAAAATTTATTGAATTTAATCATAGTCATTCAAAAGTCATTTTCAAAAGTCTAACCACGCCGAGAGATCGGGTTTAGGAAAAGGTCCTGAGACGTTCATGGGAGTAAATGAGTTAGCATCATCGCTTTCATAGGGGGACGGTGTCGTTGGGGCATCTTTAGGGGTGCTGTATCTCGTTGAAGGCTTTTGTTTTAAAGCTTGAATCTGTTGACGAAGCTTATGGTTGGGTACACCGGAGAGGGGGATGTTGAGGATTGCCAGGGCCTTAAGAAACTGACGCCAGCCGGGAGGCCTTCGGTCATCAGCAACCTTGTGGGCAGCCGTGGTACTTTTAAGCAAGTCCTGCATATGGGACCCCCTAACCACAGAGCCCTGAAGGATAAACTCTCCAGAGTCGTTCCAAGCAGCTATCCCCTTTGAGTCTTTTATCTTGTTCATAATGTATTTAACATTCTTCCTGTTACGTAAAGGCACATGTGTCAGTAGGTCATGCATAACTTTATCTTCAAATGGCATTTGAGCTTCACCCGACATATTATCTCCACTAGGTAAGATCGACGGTACAGGCCTTACAGGGGCATGGCTATCGTTAGGTTCGACATCTGTTAAAGGGTCCGGTAGGGAAAGGGTTAAATGGTTAGTCTCTCTCTCCCCTTGCTTTACCCGAGTCAAATACCTTTGCATTAGGTTTGTGTATTTTTGAATCTTATCATAGGGGTTCAATCCTTTTCGGTTCAAAACATCCTTCATGGCCGTATCCAAATCATTTTCCGCTGTTTGTCTGATATCTTCAGGACCCTGCATTTGTTTTTTAAGTCTATCCAACTCTTGTTGAGGCACCAAGTACATTTTAGTGGCCATCACACCACGTGTTCAACCCCCACGTCTGGCCGCAATAAGGCTGGTGATGAAGGGCACGGCTATACTGAGTAAAGGTAGAAGAAAACCCCCAGACTGTTGTATACTATGTCTTTTCTTTTGAAGACTGGCCCTTTTATTGGCAAAGAGTTTGATCGCTGTCTTTGTCTCCTTAATTTTTTCAATTGGTTCAGGGTGAGTGGAATGCGTCCTTTGAGAAGATTCAAAGCAATCTCACATAGGGCTAATATGAGATCTGAAGAACAGCGACCCAAGATGGCCTTCCGTTCTTTAGCTGTAGAACCTACTAGCCTTCTCAAGAGGGGGAGGTTTCTTTTTAAACGCAGAGACATAGCGTTTACTTTTTAGGAAGGTATGCAGCAGGCCTCTCCCCCGGAAACAGCCCTGTACGTAGCCTAAGGTGTTCTGGAGTATTTGCTTTTAAATCCACGATTAAATAAGAAAATGGCTCTTTGGTAGCGTCCTCATAGCTCTCCATAAAGTATGATTTCCGTCCAGGGTACATCTGCTGAGCTAGAGTGCTAATTTGCAGTTTGTCTCTAGGATTTTTAAACAATACCATGTAGTTGGCATTCAAGCTAATGGTCCGACTATTTTTACCTTGGTGAAACACATTCTGGACCAAGTAAAGCACGGACAGGTTTCTATGATGAGTATATTGGGTAAAAGCTCGTGCAATTTCAGGGTGTTCGCTACCAGCAAATAGCATATCGTCCAAAACCAGCAGATTATTTACATGTGGGGGGAGAAGTTCATCATCAGACAGAGAATCGGGTATTCCTTCAACAAACTTGATTTTTATTGTCTTCAATAATTCATCATACAGAGGTTGGTAACATGAATAACACCATACAATATTGTCAGGCTTTTGAGATAACACATGTTCAGAATTCTCTAAAATACTTTTTACAAAAAAAGTTTTACCACTGTTTGAAGGGCCTGCAATTAATGCTGAAAAAGGCAATTGTAGCCGGGGGTCAAAACCCTCGACAGCAGTCATAATATCTTAAGCTTTAAGACACACTGGGGCTTGTAGCATAAGTCAGTAGCCAAAGGGCAATGTGGTACCGTCAGGCAATAGCTGTCTCTTGTCATAGACTACCCTGAATCTTTTAGTGAGTGGTGCGTTTCTTAGATGGAACCCCTTTTTATCCCTCACTATTTTGTTTGTAGGAGCTCAAAATCTCCAAGTCACTATTCTTGTCCTTTACGAACCCTCGACCAAGCGCGTGATTGATTCCAAGTTTACACGCGGTGCATTTTCATAGTTTTGAGTCACGCCTTTGGCTTTCAACACCACGTGATTGGCTTTAGTCCTAAAAAGCATAGCTTTTTTGGACCACATGAGGACCATTCTGTAATATGGTCACCCTCTTCAGAGTTCACTCGTTAACCCCCAAGATCGTTGCTAAGTGGGGGGGTCCAATCCCCCGGTTTGCTTACATAGACCACAGAGTCTGTGTCGTGGTAAAGAACCCGCCTCTGAAAGCTGTTCCATGAGGGTGTACAGTTCAAGGCGGCATAGGCTGTGGTAAATGCTGCAAGAAACACATTTACATTACCCGGGGGTAGAACCCACTTTTGGTGGCGCCTCCATTGCACCAAGGCAATGGTCTTGACTCAAGAAGGAAAATGTGAAATTTCGTATTGGTCCAAAAAAACAATTCCAAAAATTCTCGGGGGTCTTTAATGATCGAAGTTGTTAGCATATTGCATCTCTGCGCTAATTTCCCCCAAAGGGAA